>NC_072773.1:37605237-37905237 GCF_022539595.1 Amphiprion ocellaris | reverse complement strand
GGCGTGACCCAGCAGCCTCTCGGACCCCCGGGGGCCCCGCAGGAGGACCAGGCAGACCGGGAAGTCTGAGCAGGACTTCTGGAGGGCGTGGACCCGGGCTGCCTGGCTCCTCTGCCACTCTGAGTTCACCAGATCTGCACAAGGAACCAGGAGGTCCGGACGTCGGTGGAGGGGAACCACATGGACCTTCTCTGAGGGTTCTACATCCAGCTTCAGTGTTGAGATCTCACAATCAGAGTCCAGTCTGGAGTTTGGAGATGTTTGGTCTTCAGACCTGTGACGATCAGGGTTTTAGTCAGACTCCATTCATTCAGAAAAAGTTAGAAAAGTTTAAAGGTGCAGCTCCTCTGTTCTGGGTTAATCAGATCACAGGGATCCAGACTGGGACCTTCTATAGATGATCCTTAAACTGCTGTGGAACACCAACTCAACCCTCAGAACTTCACTCAGACAATCAGTGACTAAATTATTAATTGCTCATCTTCCAAACTTTCAGTAGAATTCTCTAATTTTCTAATTGTTTAACCTTTAATGTTTTTAGAAGCATTTTATTAATCCTGTAAAGACGGGGTAAGGGTTAGGATTACTACCTTTTATTTATAATATTACGAATTATTATAATTATGTGTAATTATTACAGGGTTTATTACTGATAAATACATTCTGACCACTGCTCATTATTCTGGAGGAAACCAGAATTAGACTAAAGCAGCTTTTTTCACAATCAATTTATCTGTCGGTTATTTTCTCAACTGATGATTTAATTTATACAAAATGAAGAAAAATGATTCAAAACACAAAAACATTCAGTTTAGTGTCACAGAAATCCAACTAAAAGTCACATTTCTGAAGCTGGAACCAAAGAACTATTGATGATTCAATTTTTGTTGATTGAATTATTGATTATTGAACCAAACTCGTGACTTTTTGGATATTTGGCTTATTTTCTAACCATTTAACCACTAATTGTATAAAAGAGTGATTATTTTTCATTATGTTGGTGTTATAGAAATTATTTAAAAAAACAGAAAAAATGAATTTACTAAAACTGATTAAAAACAACAACATTCAGTTTAACATCACAGAGAAATGACAATCAATTTTTTTTTGTTGGACCCAAAATTAAAAAAAAAAAACAAACAAAAAAAAAAAAAAACGCCTTCAGACAGTCAGAAGCTGATTAAACTCACATTATGCTTTAGTGCACCACGATCACAGAGTTCTACTGTAATAATATTTTAATATATGTACTGGTGTTACTTCACCTGGCACAGGTATTTATAGTACTGCAGTAACTAACTACTACAGGTAGTTATAGTACTGCAGTAACTAACTACAACACGTAATTATAGTACTACAGTAACTAACTACTACAGGTACTGGTATATTATAGTATAGCGTCGTATATTATATATAGTATAGTATATTACAGTATATGGTGAGCCATGTGTTGTATTTAAGCTAAAATATTTTTAAGTCCAGATAAAGTTCAATAAAATCCTGATAAACTGAACATTTAGCTGCTCTGTGCAGATCTGACACTAGACTGATGAAACAAGTATTTATTTAGTAATTTATTTGTCTTCATTCTGGACATTTTCCTCCCTTAGTTTTCTTCCATATAAGGTAATGCTAAACACCGTTAGCTTCATGCTAAAAACACAGTTAGCTTCGTGCTAAAGGGCTAACTATTCCTCATTAGAGGTGAATTCTGCTCTGAGACTCTCTGAGGAGGAACCGCTGACATGTTTAAAGTCCATTCTAGGATTTAAACCTCTAATTGCTGCTGGTTTCTCGTCTTCAAACCTCTATTTCTGCTCCTTTCTAACTTCCCCTACATTTCAGAGGCGCTGTTCGTCCTCCTGGCAGCCGGAAGCGGAACAGCGCTGCGGTGCTGTGGCGTGACGTCCGCCCCCTGTGGCTGGGAGTGGTATTACACATAAAAATACACTAAAAAGACCTACCTGCTGTTACCTGTTATCTGGTGTTACCTGTTGTTACCTGTTTTTATCTGGTGTTATGGAATCACAGGAGTGCCACAATAAAATATAAATAAATGAATAAATAAATAAATAAATAAATAAATAAATAAATAAATAAATAAATAAATAAATAAATAAATAAGGAAATAAATGTGGAAATATAAAGAGAAATAAATAAATGTGGAAATATAAAGAGAAATAAATAAATGTGGAAATATAAATAAATAAATAAATGTGGAAATATAAAGAGAAATAAATAAATACATAAAAAGGAAAATTTTGGGGCTGCACAGTGGCGTAGTGGTTAGCACTTTCGGCTTGCAGCAAGAAGGTCCCTGGTTCGTGTCCCGGCTTTCCCGGGATCTTTCTGCATGGAGTTTGCATGTTCTCCCTGTGCATGCGTGGGTTTTCTCCGGGTACTCCGGCTTCCTCCCACAGTCCAAAAATATGCTGAGGTTAATTGATGATTCTAAATTGCCCGTAGGTGTGAATGTGAGAGTGATTGTTTGTCTTTGTATGTGGCCCTGCGACAGACTGGCGACCTGTCCAGGGTGTCCCCTGCCTTCGCCCGAGTCAGCTGGGATAGACTCCAGCCCCCCCCCCCCCGCGACCCTAGTGAGGATTAAGCGGTGTATAGATAATGGATGGATGGATGGAAAATTTTGTCTTTGCTTTTCCCTTTTTTTTTTTTTTTCCCGATTTTGTCATTGTCTTTTCCGTTTTGCATTTGCCTTTTCCTTTTGGCACTCCTCAGTCCACCAAGTAAAAACAAAGACAAAAGACTCTGCTTTCACTTGGTGGACTGAGCTGTCAATCAAATGGCTCTGGGCGGGGCTTTCTCTCCAGGGTGGGTAGTCGTACCTGATCACAGGATTCCTGCCTGACAGCAGCTCCTAGCACGGCTGAAGTCAAGTGATGGCACCGTGGCGCTTCTGCTGATTCTACCAGCAGACACTGAAAGGGCTCTGATAGTTCGGTAAGTTAATGTTTATTTTCTTATTGGTGCCAGTTTTAATGCACTTTATATACACCTGTAGTGTCAGATATAATTTGTACGGTGCACTCCAGATGTCGATGGAGTTTATTTGTGTGTGTGTTGACCAGAGAAGAGAGTTAGCATCCAGTAAATATTAGCTTTAATGTTAGCGATGCTAACCGAGCTAGCTGCTCAGTAGTAGCCTGATTAAAGCTAACGTAGCATTAAGCTAACGATGTTTGTGTTGTGTTTCATGTAAGCAGCTGAAGTGTGTTGTGTCAGTGTAATGTGGTACATTTAGTTAATAAAACTGTTCATAGAGACGCTGGTTCACATTAATGTAACGTTTAGAAAACCTACATGTGATTAAAACACTGAGGTTAAGGTTCTGTGTTGTCAGTAGTCCTGAATATCTGCTGAGTCTCTGAAGTTAAACTGGAGAAAACAGTAAATCTGCTGTCTAGTCGTTAACATTGTTTAATGACTGATTCACATGTTGTAGTACATATTCCTGCAGTGTAGACTGGAAAAATAAACTTCCAGAATATGATCAAAGTAATGATGAACACTACAGTTATTAGATTTAATGTTCCAGCAGCTGGACTGAAAGAACCTTGTAGAGCTTTTTCTCACTGTTAGTGTCTTTTCCTTCCAGCCTTGGTCTGGATCACTGGAAACATCTAGTCTGATGGACTGAGAGCTACAGAGAACATGAACATCCAGCTGTGGTTGTCTGAAGAGTCTTTTCTCCTTCATCACTGTGAGGAAGAGAAGCACTGATGTCCTCCTCATCCTTCCAGTAATAACAATAATGCTGCAGATTCAGCTCCTCTCTTCATAATACAACTTGTCTTGTGACTGTTCAGTATTTACACTTCACTGTCAGCAACACGTTGTTTATTTCATCCATTTATTTCATGTGTTTACACATCTTTACAGTTCACAATTGTTAAATAATGTAGTTTTTAAATGTGCAATAAAGGTAATAATGAAGCTCCTGCCCTGAATGTGTTGATGTTTTAATGCTGCATATTTGCTATATATAACATGGACTTTTTATATTGTATTTCTGCTCCAACAGCAGAGATGCAGTTAAAGGTGATAAATAGAACCTGTGAATACTAAGGACAGAGAATAATAAACTGCTGAGAGTTGGTCTGTCCTTCTGTAACTGAAAGTTAAACAGGAAGTGGTTCACTGAGGATGTCGTCAATTCAGTCTCCTTCTTCACAACCAGATGAGGTTTTCCTTCTGTTTGCTTCACTCAGAAGATCCTCACAGTGAACATGAGACACCTGAGATGAAGAGAAACGTCACAGTATCAGCATCAACAGCAGAGGTTCATCATTACTTTGATCATATTCTGGGAGTTTATTTTTCCAGTCTACACTGCAGGAATACGTACTATAACGTGAATCAGCCATTAAACAATGTTAACTAGAGAGTTGATTTACTGTTTTCTCCAGTTTAACTTCAGAGACTCAGCAGATATTCAGGACTACTGACAACATAGAACCTTAACCTCACTGTTTTAATCACATTTAGGTTTTCTAAACGTTACATTAATGTGAACCAGCGTCTCTATGAACAGTTTTATTAACTAAATGTACCACATTACACTGACACAACACACTTCAGCTGTTTACATGAAACACAACACAAACATCGTTAGCTTAATGCTACGTTAGCTTTAATCAGGCTATGACTGAGCAGCTAGCTCGGTTAGCATCGCTAATTCACATTAAAGCTAATATTTACTGGATGCTAACTCTCTTCTCTGGTCAACCCACACACAAATAAACTCCATCGACATCTGGAGTGCACCGTACAAATTATATCTGACACTACAGGTGTATATAAAGTGCATTAAAACCGGCACCAATAAGAAAATAAACATTAACTTACCGAACTATCAGAGCCCTTTCAGTGTCTGCTGGTAGAATCAGCAGAAGCGCCACGGTGCCATCACTTGACTTCAGCCGTGCTAGGAGCTGCTGTCAGGCAGGAATCCTGTGATCAGGTACGACTACCCACCCTGGAGAGAAAGCCCCGCCCAGAGCCATTTGATTGACAGCTCAGTCCACCAAGTGAAAGCAGAGTCTATTGTCATTGTTTTTACTTGGTGGACTGAGGAGTGCCAAAAGGAAAAGGCAAATGCAAAACGGAAAAGACAATGACAAAATCGAAAAAAAAAAAAAAAAAAAGGGAAAAGCAAAGACAAAATTTTCCTTTTTATGTATTTATTTCTCTTTATATTTCCACATTTATTTATTTATTTCTCTTTATATTTCCACATTTATTTCCTTATTTATTTATTTGTCTTTATATTTCCACATTCATTTATGTCTTTATATTTCCACATTTATTTATTTATTTATTTATTTCTCTTTATATTTCCACATTTATTTATTTCTCTTTATATTTCCACATTATTTATTTCTCTTTATATTTCCACATTTATTTCCACATTTATTTATTTCTCTTTAAATTTCCACATTTATTTATTTCTCTTTATATTTCCATATTTATTTCCATTTATTTATTTATTTATTTCTCTTTATATTTACATATTTATTTCCTTATTTATTTATTTATTTATTTATATTTTATTGTGGCACTCCTGTGATTCCATAGGGTCCTTCACTGTTTTTTTTTAAATATATAAATTAAACTCAGTGATAACCAGAGATTATTTGATCTTCTTGTCCAATTGCAGATTCAGAATCAATGGCGTGACGAGAAATAACTGAAAACTCTTAAATAGCTCCTGAGAACAGAGGATCAAATTTCACTGTGTGGAAAGCTGAAAATTAAAAAATATATGTTGGTAAATACTGGATCTATCTGTGGAAAACTTCCATTTACTGACATTTTAATATCCTAAGAGCAAAAGAAAAAAAGAGAAGTCCAGTTTACTGAAGCTCCAAGGATTATGAAGACCTGAATATTTTAAATATCCAAAGATTATAAAAGCTTCAACTAAATCAGAGCAGAAAGAGTCTCAATAATAGGACTCAGTGCATTAAATATGATGGTCTGTGCTCTGAATGTGTTACTGTCCACTAGGGGGTGCCGCAGGGTTCTGTATTAGGTCCCCTTTAATTCGTTATTTATATCAGTGATCTGGGTCTAAATGTGTCAGATTCTAATCTACATTTCTATGCTGATGACTCAGTTATTTACTGCTGTGGACCAACTCTTGTTCAGGCTGTTAAATCCCTGCAGAAAGTGTTTGTTTCTGTCCTGCACTCATTACTGGACCTGAAACTTGTTCTAATGCAGACAAGACTAAGCTGATGTTGTTCTCCAACTCTAGTACGTGTCCACAGATGATTCCCTCAGTGTCCACACTGGAGGGACATGAAATAGAGGAGGTTCAGATGTATAAATACCTGATGACTCCCTCACTTTCAAGCCACATGTGGGGAATCTTGTAAAGAAGCTGAGGCTAAAACTGGGTTTTTATTTTCGAAACAAGTTGTGTTTTTCTTTTAGTGTAAAAAAGCGGCTCGTCACTGCGACTTTGTTGTCTGTGTTGGATTATGGAGATCTTTTGTGTATGAATGGTTGACTCTGTTTGCTTCTCTTAGGTTTATTACCAACTGTAAAATGTCAACGTACCACTGTGAGTTCTACTCTCAGGTGGGATGGCCAACTTTAGCCACCAGAGGAATCCATCTTCTATTTTCATATATAAGGCGATACTTGGACTACTGCCCTACATTTGCTCCTTAACGGCACAGAAAAGTTGTGATCCTCAATCACTCCATTCACCAGATTATTAGTTTCTTTCAGTTCCATGTGTTCGTACTGATTCAGGTAAAAAGGCTTCAGTTTATTTTGCAGTTTTTTCATGGAATATGTTGCAGAAATACTGGAAACTGAGATCATCTCACTGAGTGCTTTTAAATCTAAATTTCGAGTTCTTGAGGCCATTTCCACAAAATTTGTTTTTTATAACTTGCTTGTAAATTTAACTGTTATTATTTCTTTATGTTTTAACTGTGTCATTTTATAACTGTGCTTTGTACTTGCTGCTGCCGATCTTGGCCAGGACTCCCTTGAAAAAGAGGTTCTTAATCTCAATGGGATCTCTCCTGGTTAAATAAAGATGAAATAAAAAAAAAAAACCTCTGAATGATGAGAGATGGAAATCATCTTTAAAACTAAATATGAAACAAACAGCTGCATTTTCAACAAGTTATTACTGTTTATACTTAAATCTAAATGATCTGCATGTGGTTTTGGGAAACAAATACAGAAGACATGTAACAGGTTGATCTCGGTCGACCAGAGCGGATTTACTTCACATTTTAAAACACTTTATATTTCTCAGACTACTTCTCTGTAGATCTGATTTCAGCTGTTGAGTTTGTAGGAAAGAGAAAAAAAAGCAAAACTGCAGTCGGAAGACGTGTGGAAAAGGCAAAAAAAGAAGAAAAAAAAAAACAGAATTTGAATAAATCCTGTTTACTCCAGCTTTAACAGAGCAGTGCAGCAGAGCTTTACAGAGAAATAGTTCAGTTGGTCGGATCACTAAATCGTCAATGAAACCTCAGTGTTCTGCTCTAAATCATCCAGATCCAACATTTCTCCAACTGGACTCTGGGTTTGTTGAGTTCAAGTAAAAATTGAACAAAGAGGCAGATTTTTAACAAAATGTTTGCTTTATTTTTTCAGTTTTTTATCCAGGACAACTCATTCAAGGATAATCAAGGAGAAATAAGCACTAATATGTTGTATTAGATTTTTTTTCCTCTTTTTACATTTTGTCAGAGATAGATGGTGAATTTTATCAGAATTGGTCAAAGTAAAACAAAAAAATAACAACTGAATATATAATAACAATACATTAATAATTAATTCAATACGATGACGTGTGGCATGGATGACCCAGAAAACCACCTAGAAAACGGCGGGTTGTTCTGGTTTTACCTCCGGTGGAAATAATCACCAGCACTAACTCAACCAACAACAGCAGAGGAAGAAACGGAGCCAAAGGTCTGCCCCGCCTCCCACCAGGAAACACTGTTTTTTTTATTTAAATAATATTTTATCAAAGCTTCTGTTTCTTATCTTCATAAAACTTATGTCTTCTTTAAACTTTATTCTTTTTTTTGCATTTTTGATTGGTTTTCCTTTTCAGAGATCCTTAAAGTTTGTCATCTCCATTCTTACCATGATGTGTGTTTATGTGTGTTTCTGAGTATGTCTGAGTGTGTGTGTGTGTTTTATGTGTGTGCAGGTTGATGTGTCCTTGGCTGAGGCTCGTGTTCAGGTGAATGCAAAGCCTGAACAGATGAAGCGTGAGTTCTTTTAAAAACGTGTTTGGAGTGCTTGAACTTCCTGTCCTGATGCTGCTTCACCTGTTCTGAGGTCAGTGAGACGTTCAGCTGCAGAAGAGGCTGACCAATAAGCTGATGCCTTTAGTCACCTGACCAGGTAGCTGATGGATGGATGGAGATCTTTAGTGCCTCTACCCAATCAGCTGATGGAGGAGTGTTCAGATAGGATGTGCACGAGGGGAAGGGGTAAGCAAACTAAGGGGAGTGAGCGTCACTCAGTGCCTACACAGCTGTGTGTGTGTTTCTGCAGGTGAGCCAAGAACACTTCCTCATGTGTCTGTGTGTGAAGCTGATGAGTCTGTATCACTGCTGCATGATGGGAGAAGGATGTATGTTGGTGTGTGTGTGTGTGTGTGTGTGTGTGTGTGTGTGTGTGTGTGTGTGTGTGTGTGTGTGAGATAGAAGGCACGGAGGTGGTGGTGGAGGCTCAGTCTCTCAGGTCCATGCTGGAGCCAAATAGAGCCACCAGCTGCTCCTCATAGTGGGCGATGTTCCTCTTCATGATCTCCTTACAGGAACCCAGAAGACGCTCGAAGGCCTGGACGTCTATTACTGCAGGGAGACAGAAAATAGAGGGTTAAACACTGCAGAGAGACAGAATATAGAGGATTAAACACTGCAGAGAGACAGAATATAGAGGATTAAACACTGCAGAGAGACAGAATATAGAGGGTTAAACACGTCTACTACTGCAGAGAGAAGAAGGATGAACAGGGTTTAACACATTTATTCGACCTCCACCCAGTGGAAGGTTCAGGCCACCGCTGTCCTAAATGAACAGTATCACTGATCACCAAAATATTATTTTAGGTTTTATGTTTAATCTGGAGGGCTGCACAGTGGTTCAATGGTTAGCTCTGTCGCCTCTCAGCTAGAAGATCCCAGGTTTGTGTCCCGGCCTTCCTGGGATCTTCCTGCATGGAGTCTCCATGTTCTCCTGGACATGTGTGGGTTTTCTCCAGGTTCTCCAGCTTCCTCCCACAGTCCACAAACATGCTGAGGTTAACTGGTGATTCTAAACTGTCTGTATGTGTGAATGTTTGTCTCTGTGTGTAGCCCTGTGATAGACTGTTACCTGTCCAGGTGAACCTGTGATAGACTGTTACCTGTCCAGATGAACCTGTGATAGACTGTTACCCGTCCAGGTGAACCTGTCATAGACTGTTACCTGTCCAGGTGAACCTGTGATAGACTGTTACCTGTCCAGGTGAACCTGTCATAGACTGTTACCTGCCCAGGTGTCCCCTGACTTCACCCTCAATCAGCTGGAATAGATTCCACCCCCCATGACCCTGATGAGGATTAAACGATGGATGGATGGATGGATGGATGGATGATGGATGGATGGATGTTCTAGAGTCTGGAAACACTGAGCGGAAGAAGTCTTCTGCTCCCTCTTTGGACTGTATGATTGGTGTTTGGTCTCTGGTGTTTCAGTGGAAACGTTCACCTGAATGTCTGGAGATCTGCTGCTGGAGGATGGAGCTGAGGATGGATGTGGAGGAGATGGAGGTGGATGAGGAGATGGAGCTGGGGGAGCTGGGGGTGGAGGAGATGGAGGTGGATGAAGGTCCATCAGAACTGGTAAATTTGTGGCACCTGTAGACAGTTTTTTGTTTCTGCTCTGCCTTCGTTCCCAGTTTGAGTCTCATGAACATTTCCTGATGACGGGTCACTGATGCTATGAAATCTGGGTTGGATCTCCAACTTGTGTCCAGCTAGCAGATATCTGCTCGGAGCATCAGGACCAAAACAACACCTCAGTGTTTGTTCTGATCCTGATCTGCCGTTAACACCAGATGGTTCCAGTCACTGGTTCTACTTCCTCACCATCAGAAGGCTTTCATAGACACAGTTAAAACATTTTGCTACCAATCAGCACCGCATCCTTAGATTAGTGTCTCTAAGACTTATTAAGGATCCATGGGAACCTCCATGTTCTCAGGAGACCCTGTAGTCTGGTTCATCTTCGATAAGACACCATGAGCTGAGCTGCTGCAGTAGCACTGGATGACAGTGAAGCTGCAGACAGGTGAGTTAGTGTGGCTGCAGGTAGAGAGTTTACTGTTCCTGTGGTTAAAGCTGAACAGGAGAACAAGACTGATCCTGACTGAAAGATAAATAAGAAAAAGCAGCACCAACAGATTTCACCACAGCAAGAGCAGAGGACAGAAACAGCCAGCTGCTGGTTTTATGAAGTGAAGAGCTGCTCATTGTCTGTAGAGCTGGAATCAGAGCGCCACTTTAACAGAGGAATGACCTCAGAACGTCTTTCTATCAACTAAACACACCAGGAGAGATAAAGCACAACAGTTCAGTTAGAGGGAAATGAACACCAGGGCATGCTGGAGGCAGGAAAGGATTAAATACTGGTTAGTAGCTGCTGTTGGTTTCACATAGAGTTCAACTACAAAGTGTTTGTGTCTGTGATTGTTGGTAATAAATTAATGTGTAAACTGTTGTGTTCAGATAAAGAAAATCACACATAAACATGCTGAAAATGCAGATTATCACACGACTTGATGATCAGTTTTCTGATTAGGAGGATCAACATTGATGAAGTGTTTTTTTTCTTACCCAAACACTTGACATCTCCCACTGCGTAGGCCGAGGCGGCCCGGGGTTTGTTGGTGACCAAAGCCAGCTCCCCAAAGTACTGCCCCCTGCTACAGCGCGTTATCTCCACCTCGGCATTGTCTGCATGGTCTGCCTTCGTCTGCAGAGAACAGATTAAAGGTTACAAACCACTCAGCCTGCTTCTGTCCTCCTCAGCAGACCAGCGATTCCCCCGCTGTTGCTAGGCAGAAACCAGGAGAACCTTCAGTCCTCTGGTGCTTTAATGGAGAGTGTGGGCTGTCACTGTCACAGGAATACCATCTGGAAGGAAGATACTCAGCCTTCAGAAACTACTGGATGAAGGAAGATATTCAGCTATTAAAACTACTGGATGGAAGGAAGACATTCAGCTACAGAAACTACTGGATGGAAGGAAGATATTCAGCTACAGAAACTACTGGATGAAGGAAGATATTCAGCTACAGAAACTACTGGATGAAGGAAGATATTCAGCTATTAAAACTACTGGATGGAAGGAAGACATTCAGCTACAGAAACTACTGCATGAAGGAAGATGTTGAGCTACTGCTGCTACTCATGAACCATTTATTGCCAGAATCTACTTCTAGAGATGAACAGTGACATAAATTAGAGGATTCATCTTCTTACTTTACTCTTCATCATGATCTTGACTTCCCCAGATTCTACGATGTAGAAGCAGTCAGCCTTGTCCCCCTGAGGATTAATAACCAACAGTTAGATATAATTACACTATATATATGAATATAGATGTGCTATTATTCACGTCTTACCTGTGTAATGATGCGCTCTCCATCTGAGAACTGCTTGGCTCCTAATACATCCACGATCTTCATCCTCTCTGTTGCCTGTACACCAGCAGAGAAAGACAGGAGGTCAGGAGGTGATAGATAATGAGAGGAAACCAGGAGAATACTGCAGATGATGTCCATCAGAAATCCTTTTACTTCTCCATGTTCCACCTGTTCAGCTTCAGACTGATCAATATCTAAGTCTAAGGTGATAAATGTGCACGTTTCTGCACTCTGGAAGTATTTCTATTAGTTTCTAAGCCTTAGAATCCCTTTACTCGACTGGTTGCTCATTTTTCTTTGAACTCTTGCTTCTTATTTGTCCTGGAAACAGATTTTTAACCTACATGTTACTGATATGCACTAAAACACTAAACTCCTCATGTGTGAAAACCTACAAAAAAACTGTTTCTGATTTCTAATCAATGAAATATTTACATCTTCTGCTGCTCAGCTGTAAAAATAAGTTCATTTAGCTTCATTAAAGCTCATTAATTCAGTAGCTTTAGTATTTCTGTCAGCATTTCTGTCCAACAACCATTAAGCACAGAACTAGGCTGCAAATCTGAAGTGCAGTTACTCAGAACTGAAAGGGAAAAAGCTGAACTCCTGGTAAATAAGGGATTCAAATGTATTATTATTAATAATAATAATCATTGTAATATAAAATGCTCCAGTCTAAACTCACCTCCAGGGATTTGAGTAAGGGCACAGACTCAATGAAACACTCGTACATCCTCCTCTTCTTGGCGTTGTTCTTTACAATGAGTCTCCGAAACGTAACACGGTCCTACAAGACAGAAAATAAAAAACTAAATTTAAGTAAAACCAGAGTCTCTGGACAGTCTGACTGCTGCTCTTCCTATTGTTGGACACCAGGAGGCGCTGCAGCTGCACAAACTAACCGGATCCATTCATAGATTAAAACACTTCATTCTTAACTCTCAGCATCACAGCTCAGCGTACTGGAGACAGAAAGTTTCCTAAATTTCACAAAAAAATCCCCAAAAGACAACTTGAGGCTTGAAGAGTTTAAAAAAAGATCTTAAAACTGTAATTTGACAAAGGCCTGATTTATTAAACATATCAGGAGTTTATTTATGTAAAACTGTTAAATCAGCCTCATTCATCCTCATTAATCCATGTGGTGCTGTCCTCACCAGTCCCCATAGCGCCCCCTCCTGGGTGGCTACGATGGTGGCAGCGCGTGGCGTGTTGTACATCAGTGCCAGCTCCCCGAAGCTGCCCTTATTGTTGTACTGGCCCACGCATGTTCCTGTTACCACGATGTCGTACACGCCCCTGGACAAGACCGGAACACGGGATAAATACACGCAACAAATAAATACACACAACAAATAATAAATGGAACAAATAAACATAATAAATAAACACAACAAATAAATAAACAACAAATAAACGGACCAAATAAACACAACAAATAAATAAACGGAACAAATAAACAACAAATAAACGGAACAAATAAATCAACAGAACAAATCCATCCACTTTCAGTCCGTTTAGACCAACCTTTAGGCTTCATGAACCCACTGACTGGTTTTATTAGGGACTCACTGATTATCCGAAAATTATTGGCTGATTATTGATAAATTAAATACTTTAGGTCTGATGCAGCCTCTTCCAGTCTGTCCTCCCTCTAAGGTCACAGAAATATCTACAAAGGAGCAAAAACCGAACAAGAAACACGAGTCGTTTCCACAAACCAGGACATTAGCTGCTCTCTCAGTGGATAATGCTAAGCTAACAGCTAAGTTACAATACAGCCACAGATTAACCTGAAAACAAGAAGTAATGAAGATTAAAGATCTAGACCTTAGTCGGTGATGAAAGGGACAGAACAGTGAAATATTAAGAACATAGAGAAGAACAGCACCAGAAAAAGAGGAGATCATTTAATCTCTCCTGTTTATATTTTATATATTCAGTTATTAATGAAGAAGTCTAGTGATGAATGACAGGTTCCTGATATCACATGCTCTTAAACATTAGATTTAATACACAGCCTCTACAAATATATCAGTTACTGGACTTTTTCAATCACCAATAATCAGCATCGACCCTGTGAAACTCATGCCGACTGATCTCTGGTTTTAATCAACACAACCTCTCCCTAAAGTCATCTGACAGAACCGTGGTACTTTGAGAACACAATAAACCCGTGTTGGTTGATCCCTGGTTCTAATAGTAATCTCTGAATAACAATAACTGGTATAAAATGACGTCTTTCAGCTGAATACATGAAGCTAATTAGCTAATTAGAAACTGGTTGTAACTGGTCTGACAGATTGTAATGCTCCTCTCTATGAGGATTAAACCTGGGGAAGGTAATTTGCAGCGTTGTTGCTTGGCAGGATTAAGCAGTCATTTAGTAAGACAGCGTGTCCTCCCATTGGCTCAGCAGAGGGGCTAAACCCTGTAGCTGTGGAGTATTAGCTGACTGGGACTGGATTACTATGATCACTAGTGGCTGTCTCTTTATTCAGAGGATGAAACCAGGATGAAAGCTGCGGGCAATTTCACACCAGAAATAAAAAAAAAGAACAGAAAAGGACGGAGATTTATTTGACTTTTATCACTTCCTGAATGAAACACAGAAAACTCAGTAATGATGAATTAATTATGAATTATTACTACAGTGAAGTGTTGGAATTTTAACTCATGTTTTCTTCTAAAAATTGACTTTTCTAGATGTAGATGGTAAAGTGCTGAGCATGTTTAGAGGTGCAGCTCCATAGCTGAAGGTCAAATTGAGACGAGGTGACCTTAATGAGAATTTTCTCTACCTGGTCCACCCCTGGACATTAGTGATCTCTAAACTGAGTATCAATAAATACAAATAGGAATTATTTCTGGTAGTGAGCTGCACAGTCATTTGTAAACTCTGTAGCTATTCCTGTTTTTTTGGGGAAAATGGAAGCCTTAAAGCTGCAGCTAAATAAAAGGCCTGAGTGGCGTACTAAGGTGACTACAAGGCTTAATTTATGACTGATAGAGACAATAGTAGTACAGGAGGTCCTCGATTTATGGCGTCCTCGACCTACAGCGTTTCATCGTTACATCAGAACTGGTTACATGGAACTAGTTGATGAGTGGAGCGGATGAATTCGTCGTCATGGTGCTATCAGACGGCTTTGTTTCCATTCTCTGGTTGTACTCCACCTTGGATTGTGCTACATTCACTAACTTTTTGTCCTTCATTATGACTCCCAGAGTAAGTCAGACTCTTCTGATGCTTGGAAGAAAAGGAAGTGAAATTAGATAGAATAAAACGCTGGGAACAGGAGGAAACACCGACCAACATGGGTCAAGTTGTAAAAACAGGTCAACATATTGTAGCGACCCTCTGTGATGAATGAGTGAGACTTTATCTGCTTCTCTGCTGGTTTATTGAACCTTCATACAGGCTACTGTGGACCGTAGCCAACGGCAGAATAACTAGAAAAACCCCATAACTTAGCTCCAGAATTAGCCGCCGTTCCCAGCTCTCTCTACTGCTGACTCTCAGCCAATCAGAGGTGAGCTAACTAAACATGGTACGTTCACTGACATTAGGTAAATCTGGAACTGAACAATAAACATTGAAACATCAACATCAACAACAACAGTCTGGTACAATATTCTGTTATCTTCTGGTAAAATAATTCATACATGCATGAAAGTCGTTGGTATTCATGACTTTATGAAGAACTGATCGATACAGTGATGCGCGGAACGGCTTTGGTTACATTTTCACCGGAGTTCCGACTTACGGCACAAATCGACTTCATTTATCTATCTGTAGGAACGGAACTCTGACGTAATTCAAGGACCTCCTGTACATTTTTTAGCCAATCAGAGTTGAGAACAATTATCCTTTTTACATCTTTCAGACTTCCTACTATACATTTACTCCTGGTTCCTGAGGGGTTCTGAGGGTCTCCATATTATATATTTAGTCCTGGTTCCTGAGGGTCCCCTGGTTGCTTCCTGTCCTACAGGAACCAGAACATGGCTAACCCTAACCCTATTCTTTGAAGAGAGCTCGATGTGCCACAACCAGACCTTAATATTAGGAACATTAAGAAACAGAGAGGACGTGTAGAAATACAGCGAGGCTCAGAGGATTCTGTAGGAACATTTAAACAATGTGCTGCTTCCCTTCCTGCTTTTCTTTCTGTTTATCCTCATTCTCTCTGTGTTGAACTCCACCCTGCTGCTGACATTAGCTCCACTACAGGTCAGACAGAATACCACCAGGCTGCTCTTAAAGGTCATGGCTCATACAGGTGGCACGCTGTGGCAGAAAGAGTGCATGCAGATGGAAAAACAGCAGACAAGTGGAGCTACGCTGATATGAAGGGAGGCCGGAGCGGATAAACAAAGAGCAGCCAGCAGTCAAACACTGTTAGGACTGTTTGCTCTGTAGGGGTAGAAACTGACATCTGGAGGGTAAATCATCACTGGGCTGAGTGATGACAAAGAAAGGACCGATTCCTCAGTCAGTGGAGTCTCAGGTTTATCACTGAGACTGATAAAACATCTAAAAGCAATAAATTCACCGTTGTATAGGACAAAGATCTGAGAATGCTGTTCTAGAAATTGGTAGCTTCCTTGGTAGGATAGGATGGGTTTTAGTTTCTATTCTCTCCTTTTGTTCTCAGGTTACACCTGGTGGGAGGGGCCAGTTACACCTGCAGCTACCTCACCACCTGTAGAGATGGTTAAAAGCCAAGTCGACCTGATCATCATGGCCAGTGGGCCAAACCAGCGGCCAGTGGGATAGACCAGCGGCCAGAGGGATAGACCAGCAACCAGTGGGATAGACCAGCAACCAGTGGGATAGACCAGTGGCCAGTGGGATAGACCAGCGGCCAGAGGGATAGACCAGCAACCAGTGGGATAGACCAGTGGCCAGTGGGATAGACCAGTGGCCAGAGGGATACACCACCAACCAGTGGGGTACACCAGCAGCCAGAGGGATAGACCAGCGGTCAGTGGGATAGACTAGCAACCAGTGGGATAGACCAGCAACCAGTGGGATAGACCAGCGGCTAGAGAGATAGACCAGCGGCCAGAGGGATAGACCAGCAACCAGTGGGATAGACCAGAGGCCAGAGGGATAGACCAGCAACCAGTGGGATAGACCAGCGGTCAGTGGGATAGACCAGTGGCCAGTGGGATAGACCAGCAGCCAGAGGGATACACCAGCAACCAGTGGGGTACACCAGCAGCCAGAGGGATAGACCAGCAACCAGTGGGATAGACCAGCGGCCAGAGGGATAGACCAGCGGCCAGAGGGATAGACCAGCGGTCAGTGGGATAGACCAGTGGCCAGTGGGATAGACCAGTGGCCAGAGGGATAGACCAGCAACCAGTGGGATAGACCAGCGGTCAGTGGGATAGACCAGTGGCCAGTGGGATAGACCAGTGGCCAGAGGGATACACCAGCAACCAGTGGGATAGACCAGCAGCCAGAGGGATAGACCAGCGGTCAGTGGGATAGACCAGCAACCAGTGGGATAGACCAGCAACCAGTGGGATAGACCAGCGGCCAGAGGGATAGATCAGCGGCCAGAGGGATAGACCAGTGGCCAGAGGGATAGACCAGCAACCAGTGGGATAGACCAGCAACCAGTGGGATAGACCAGCGGTCAGTGGGATAGACCAGCAACCAGTGGGATAGACCAGCAACCAGTGGTTCACATTTTGTCACTGCATCCAAATGCAACAGCTTTGTTATTAACTACCAGATTCTATTTTTGATTCAGCTTTATGGGACATCCTAATATTCTAGGATGTGCTGCTATATTTAACTGTCTTTTTTTATTCCTTTATGTATGCAGGCTGATCATTAAACATGTGGTATAAATCTGACTTCTCTCCAGCGCTAGCAGCTCTTCTACCACCCCTAACACTCAGTGGAAGCCCTGTTATCTAAAATGTCAAGCACCACCTGTAAACAGCAACAAATCTCTGAGTCGAAGTGTGACCTTTCAGTGAGTTTCATTTTGGGAACAAGGATCAAGTCGCAGTCAGACTGGGGGGAATGAGTATGAAGTCATTGTGGCCGATAAAGGACCCTACAGCGGACAGGAGTCATCATGACACAGTTCAGGTTGTTTGCACTGAATGTTCTGAGCGATGAAGAGCTTCGCCTTAACAGTCCAACAGCTCATTAACAAAATTAAAGCAATGACCAGACCTCCTCTGATCACCAGGGTTGATCCCCCAGATGAAGGTTGATTCCTCAGATGAAGGTTGATTCCTCAGATGAAGGTTGATTCCTCAGATGAAGGTTGATCCCCCAGATGAAGGTTGGTCCTCCAGATGAAGGTCGGTCCTCCAGATGAAGGTTGATCCCTCAGATGAAGGTTGGATCATGTAATGTTTGCTCACTGTTCTAGTTTAAGGTCCACTAGAAATCTCCATAAGTGGTTACAGAACCATGGACCAGAGGTCCTGATGCTGACAGTGCAGTCATGGGACATCATGATGGTTACTGTTAGCGCACGCTGCATTCACGTGACCGTGCACACGCTCTGTGCACGTGAGAACTTTTGGATCAAGCCTAAATGAGATGTGTTTCGTCCAGCGTCATTTAATCCAACTCCTCTACAAAGTTTAGCCTCAAACAGAGCTGAACAACATAAAGCCTGCTTAGATCACAGATTATAAGGACATGTTCTACAACCTGACCCAGTTCTAATGATCCAACTCTTACCTCTCTATGACGATCTAATGATCCAACTCTTACCTCTCTATTACGGTCTAATGATCCAACTCTTACCTCTCTATGACGTAGAAGTTGTCTCCGTCGTCTCCCTGGTCGATGACGTGCTCCTGAGGCTGAACCCTCAACTCGAACATGGCGTCCAGCACCTGTGAGAACTGCTCCTGGATCAGGACCAGAGAAAACATGTCAGATCCCTCAGGATTAATAAAGTATCTACCTATCTGCCTATCTATCTGTCTATCTATCTGTCTATCCATCCATCCATCCATCCATCCATCCATCCATAAATGAGGAGCAGTGGTGAAGGTGTGTTTGGAGTTCAACAAAGGTCTCAGGTTCAGCTCCTAACCCTAACTCTGCTCCTGAAGGCAGATCAGATGAAATAAAATCCTCCCAGCAGAGGAACTGCATGAGAACCTCCATGTGGGAAAGAAGAGAGGAGGAATCCATCCTAATATCCTCCATTAATCAGAGCTAACTCCCAGTGTTGTACTGTTCAGGAATAGAAGGAGGTTTTAAAGCATCAAATTCATTTTAAGCTCATCTCTGCAGCCAAAACAAACATGGATGAATCATGTGTAGCGACGTCACAGAGATGATTTCTGTATTTTGTGGAAAATAGGGAGGATCTAGTTCTGCCCGAATATAGGTTTCAGCCAAATTAGTTTTTACTGTGATTCAACTATAAATTAAAAGTTTGGGGCTGATGAGAGCAGATGAAGCTGAACAGAGATTGCGTTGGTTTGTGATTAAACATGCTTAATAAATGTTTAGTTGGATGTTTCTCAGACTGATCCAGCAGCTTTATTTCCATTATTCTGGTCACAGCAAAGTTTAATGAAGGTAAATGTCTTTCATTTGTTGCTCAACAAACAGGTGATAAATGAATAAAAAACCTGAATAGAAAGAAAGAAAACAGCAGCAGATGCTTTCATGAATGAAAGAACTCACAACAAAACTAACACTCCATGACCCCTCATCATCAGCTGATAGTTGTTTTTTCACATCTTTTCCTGACGTTTTCTTGGATATTACACAGGATATTTTCCCTTACACTTGTTTCTTCTAAATCTATCTGTAGATCCGTTGATCTCTCTCACGTCTGCTATAACACTAGAAATAACTACATATTCATCCCTCCAATCTGTCACAAATCTCACTTTGGTTGAATTAATTTAGTTATAGAGATCTCTAATTTTAAACTCTGTTCAAGGTTTGTTTTTATCTTTGCAAGGTTATTGTCATGGATTAACCCGTCCACCAACAACTAATTGCTGTAAATTCATTTAATTATTTATTTTCCTTATAGACACATGCACTAAATACATGCCAGTGTGTGCAACCTTATCTTGTTTTTTCTCCTCTTCTAAAGGATAATGGGATGCGTTGGAGAGTATCCTAATCAAGCCCTTTGCAGGTTTCATTTTTTATGTTTAAATATTCAAATAAGTTTAGCATATGTGTACATAAAGTAGCGTTAAAAGCTTAGGGTCATTTAGAAATGTCCTTATTTTAAAAGAAAAGCATTTTTTTTTCAGTGAAGAGATCATTAAATGAATGATAAATCCAGTGTAGACATAGTTAATGTGGTAAATGACTATTGTAGCTGGAAACAGCTGATTTTTAATGGAATACCTCCATAGAGGTACAGAGGAACATTTCCAGCAACCATCACTCCTGTGTTCTAATGCTACATTGTGGTAGCTAATGGTGTTGAAAGGCTCATTGATGATTAGAAAACCCTTCTGCAGTTATTCTAGCACATGGATAAAAGTGGGAGTTTTCATGGAAAACATGGAATTGTCTGGGTGACCCCAAACTGTTGAATGGTAGTGTGAATAAAGACAGAAGGTGTGACTGAATGGTTTAATGAGGATGTTATCCCTCCAGTAGAGCACCAGAGAACTGTATAATCTACAGCTATATAAGTCTATCTGTATATATATTTATAATCTATACCACTGAGTACTGAACCTGCTCTTGACTCTTCATATTAATTTTTCTTTTCCCCACCCATGTAAGCATTGTTCTGTCCAGCTGTGCTCCTGCATACATATCAGATGTGTACCTGGTCTAGTGTTTTGAAGAGGAGGATGTCTCGGCAGGCCTCCTGCAGTCTGCAGCGCTGTTCATCTGTCTTTGGGTGGACCACTCTTTGCTCGGTGTCCTCGTCATCCTCGTCTGGGTTGAACGCTTCGGCGCACACTGAAGGAAAGACACATAAATCAGCGTTACACACTGCAGTGACATCCTGTGTGTTTACATGGTGGTAAGAAGTGTTCTACAGACGACTATAGATGAGCACAAAGCCATTAAGTGGAAATACTAGGACTCTCCAATCCAAAAACTCCAAATAACCAGGACAAAAACAGGCAATCCATCAAGTTGTAGTCCACTTAGAAAATGACAACCTTGTTAAAAACACACCAAGGAACCAAGCAGGGAGGAGCTTTGGATCTTTTATTAATTTAACTTGCAAACCAACAGCTATAAATACTGAGTTTATTTGAATACAACTGCAGCAGAGTCACTCAACAGACAGCGTTTAGTGTGAGGAGATGAGTTTACATGTAAAAAAAATAAGTTAGGTCACTCTGATGCTAACGAATTCTGTTCTGTTTCCACACAAGCTCAGAATCAAAGACGTCAGAGGCTTCGTAATCACCTCCACTGGGTTAAACGCTCTGACACAGAGAGAGGTAAGAAGATAGAACAGAAAACGAGGCAGGAGAAGAGACGACACGTGCACAGCGACATGCACGGCCACACTGGATGACAAACAGTGACCGGGTCATTTCAGATTGTTTCCTCTCTATGCCTCACATGACATTTTATCATCTATATCAGTTCATCAGGATCATTTTCAGAAGAATCAGCATCACTGCAGAGAGAAAAATTTAAGCCAAATTTTCAGCCATTATTCTGAGGTTAAATCTGCCACATTTAAAGCTTCATCCTTAAAAGAATGAAACCAGAAGAGTGTAAAATAATGCCCTGTCATATTACAGGTCAGAAAGATCACAATCTGACAGAAACCAAATGAAAGCAACTAAACAAGCATGCAGAAACTGGACATGATGGCAGGTCTGGTGTTTTTAACCAAGTTTTAAAATGACATCCTAGAATCTGGTGAGAATCATTGCATGGTAAAATAAATGGAATTAAGGACTGCAAAGCTTTTATTGTGAAGGATGCTTTAATCCTTTAATAATGTTTATCTGTAGAGGTGGTTTTTCTGAAATACTAATGTGTGCTTCATCTATTACACACACAGAATTTATATAATTCATAAAGTTTTCCCAGTTAAGGAAACCGTATGTACACAGTAACCTGAAGATAGCTGTACGGTTTACTATCCAGAGGGTTTTACTACAAAATGAATCTACCACAGTCAGGTTTTCAGTCGGTGTTTGTTGGTTCGACCAAACGTAAAACTCCAGCAGAGATAATGTGAATCACTGAATAAACTTTCTTTGTTCATGTTGTCTGTGCTGCTCCCATTAATCAGACATTTGAGGCATCATTTGACTCTTCAGTGCTAAACGGACCAATCATTCAGTTAGAGGAACAGAATATAAACATCTATTATGGTAGAAACTGTCTGTAAGACAGGGATGCTGGTAGAAAATAGGAAATAATATAGTAACTATAATAACAATATAATAACTGTGTTTCATTCAGCTTCTTACATTTTACACTAGTAATTATTAAATTTAGTTTCTTAAAGTTTCATTAGAAAATGGATTGTCATGTTTTCTTGTCAGCCTGTTTTTATATTATATATTTTAGATTTCCAAGTGTCGCAGTTTTTTTAACGGTAAAATCCTTCTGTTGTCTACTACAGTGGAATCTAAAATAAAAATACTTTTATAAAATTCTAAATTGTGAGTTGTCGTTTTAGCTCCAAAAAGGTAAGAAATCACAAAAAAGCTTCACTTTGAAAGATGCTTTAGGAGGATGCTACTTCCAACCAGAGGTAGAGTTCTTTATGAAAATGAAACTGTCCTGAAGATAGACTTGACGATTTTAATTTTATTAATGCTTTAATCACTCTTACATAAATGTTGATTAGACTTGGACGTACATTTCATCATCATAGTGCTGAACTACTGACTTTAAATAGGTCGAGGCTTCATATCAGACTTCTAAAAGCAAACAAACAAAAATCATATTTAAATTAAAATAATCCCCATACCCACATGACAAACCAAGTATTATTGTTCTACCAAAGAAAGGAAAAGATTTCACTCTTCAATCTAGAAAGATACCAGCAAAAAAAAGAAAAATAACCTGAGTGAAGAAGGAAACGGACTCATTAGTTCATCCAGACTAAACTCTAAACACTTTTTATTCTAAGGTGTTAGTTTAATGTCATGTATGAGCTACTGATCACGTTTGGATGCAGAAAACATGTTTGATTTAACAGAATTATTTATTTACTGTATGACATAAAGCTAACTGCTGGAACAACAGTTTTTTTGATTTATTGGTTCTATAAAAACCTTCAAGCTGTAACTTATAACACACAGCACATAACTAGACTTCCATCCTCTTTGCCTTCAGCTGGGACACAATCTGACCTTAGATTAGATCATGAATGACTAAAATACTAAACAGGGACCAGAATAGAACATCAGCCTGATTTCTCTGATTCATTAAATTATTGGGAAGTATTAACAGGTCAGAAAGTGAATTAATATCTGACAGAGAAAGAAATCTTTCCTATTAACATCACGCAGGATAAATATTCTAATCTAGGAATCTAAATCATGAGACAAAATAAAAAACTGTCTTTTAGCCTCTTTTCCCCAAGCTTTATGTTTCAGCAGCTTTCAGGAGAAATATTAATCCTTTTCTGTGTTTTCTGGGAAATAAACACAGACATAATCTGGAAAAACCATAGATGCAAACCTAATTCCTCAGCATAAACTGGCTTATAATGGGAAGGAAAAGCTGCCTTCCATTGATTGTGAATTTACAGAACATATAGAGGAACAAATTTAGTTTAAATAATATATTACCGTTAAACAGCCGAATTTAGAACCGATCATTTTCACCGTTAATCTGAGAATCAGCTTTTTAAATACAGGAGAAGACTAGAATTAGACGTCTTGATGATCAGAGGAAATGGTATTTTAGGATTCTTTCAAGATTTAATTAAGAAATGCGAAAAAATGCATCTATTAGATAAATTGTAGAACAATTTAGTCAATTTACGCAACTTATACCATGTAAATCACAGGACTAATGTTTAAAAGGCATTTTATCTTACAAAATATATTTAAAAAATCACCAAAATGAATTCCTCTGTGAAGGAATCATCTGTGATCTGCTGCTCTGTTAAAAAATAACTAAATTTCCTCAAAAATCACTTTATTCTACATGTCTTATTTAAAAATGCGCTAAACTATAACCAGATACTGTGAAATAAAATAAAATTTGCAGCACAATGATGAAGCCATGAGTGTTTTTTGACATCTAGTTTTTATTTAATTTTTTAGTTTATTTTAGTTTTGTCGTTTGTAGTTTGGTGCATGTTAAAAGAATTGTGTGAAAATTGCACATTCATTGTCATCTGAGGCAAAGTTCAGAAAAACCTGCACAAAACGAAAAACTGATTACATGATTAAACCACCATCCAGTACGAAGCTAACTAGGTCAGGACTTTTACTTCTCCACTAAATCACAGGTTCCAGCACTAAAAGAGGAATAAAAATAAGAATTTAGATGGTTTAACAAATTATAAAACTGGAATTAGCCATTTAGCTGTCCTACATAGAGCCACTTTTTAAATAATTTAACTCCCTTCATGTAACCCACCTCATTGACCAGATTACTGCCTTGATAAATATCTTACATGCATGCGTTTAAGTTCTGGGAGTAAACTTGATTTTTAATCTTTAATGGATGCATTTTTCTACATTAAAGCCATCTTATTACACTTTGTGGTTGTTATAAACTGGAAAGTGTGAAGTAAAAGCCATTAAGATATTTTTTAAAGTTTATTTCTGCCGTTCTTCAAGCCTCACCACCATTAAATGAGCTTTACAAACCAGTAATGACATTACTGAGCTGATATTATCTAACCGAGGAACCGACAGTCCTGTAGCTCAAACTGCCTCACGGCTTCCAGATGAAGCTCAGAATAAAAAGGTTTATTTATTTAACTTCTATAAAATAAAACAAAAGCTATTAACACCAGATGTTTTGCTGTTGGCTGCCAGACTGAACACTAAAGTCTTCAAAGTCCTCCCAGCATCTGAAGAAGTAAAACCCAGCAGATTCCTGTCATTACTCACAGCAGCAGGAACACCTTCATGTTAGGATGTCGGGCTAACGTAGCATTGATCGTTTGTCCACAGGTCAGAGACAAAGCGAAGGAGGAAACTTTAAGACCGGAAACATGGACAAAGAGTTTTCTGTTCAGCCGGTGAATGCATCTCAAACTAAACTTTTTTTGCTTTAAAAGTCACTGAATATTGGGTTTAACTGTCTTTTATGAAACTGATTTCTCTAGACAATGTTGTGAAAGTAGGAGGAAGATCTTTAATTAATTCTATAAATCATAACTTTAGATGAAACGCTGATTACTTCCAGTTGAAATTAAAGGACGCCGCTTTATTTTTATTTTAAATTCTGCTAATTTTATTCAGAGTGTGTCCTTGTGACGTCTGCTCCTGCACATTTTTACCAGTTATCTAAGAAACGGTGTGTAAACAAACAGAAAGCATCACACACAGCTTTTTGGTTAATAAATGTTAAAGTGATCAATGGATGTATTTTTCTTTTAAGCCTTAGATTTGTTTTCCTCAGGAAACTCCAGATGTACAACACCTGAAAAATAAAACAACTCAAAGGGAAAATCTTTGTCACATAACTGAAGACAGACTTTTCTCTGGGGAGCCTGAGGAGCTTCATGGTGACGTTCTGTCTGTTGTTTATCGATACTAGTTCTCCTCATTATGTCTGACAGCATCTCCTCTACAGAAGGTACCTCAGAGGAACTTTCAACCACTGTGGTTCCACATAATTACAACTACAGTTAGTGGGGACAACAGTGGAAGACAAACCGGTGAAACTGTACAAATTAACAGCAGCTCAGCCGACACTAACCGAGGCTGTGGTGAAGACAGCAGGACAGAAAAGATCAGCATCAGAGACACACCCAGAGTCTAATCAGAGAGCAGCGCTGTGATGTCTGGAAGCACCAGACGCTACGACCAGCGTGACAACACACACCGCTGACACACACACACACACACCTAAACACACACACACCTACACACACCGCTGACACACACACACACACACACACCGCTGACACACACACACACACACACACACACACACACACACACACACACCGCTGACACACACACACACACACACACACACGTGAACACACACACACACACGTGAACACACACACAAACACATCTCAGGCATGTGGGTTCTGTAAAGCGTCTTGAGACAATCTGACTGTAATTGGTGCTATATAAATAAAACTGAATTGAACTGAATCTCACCTGACACTCTCCTGTTGAATCTGCTGGGTGGAGGAGCTGCAAAAAATAAACAGAGAAGAGAAATGAACATAGCTGCTGGTTTAACATCATCTTTAATACATTTTCCTGAGTGTTTAGAAATCTGCGGTCAGAATATCTGAGGTGACAGGAAGAGATTCAGGAAAAGAAAAATGGACCAGTAGGGCCAACAGTGAATTAGAGGGAGAAAGAATCAGACAGTTAAAGACGACGGCGGCTGATCAGACAGAAAGTAGGACAAAGATACAGGAGGACACACAGGGAGGAACCTGGGAGAAAGATCTGAGCTAAAGGAGGAATTAAGGACTTTCTGTCAAGTTAATATTCTTTGTATACAAATGGATTCTACTATGACAGCAGCATGATCACACCTGTAGAGTATATCCACACTAGGGATAGACCTGTAGACTAGGGATAGACCTGTAGAGCATATCCACACTAGGGATAGACCTGTAGACTAGGGATAGACCTGTAGAGCATATCCACACTAGGGATAGACCTGTAGACTAGGGATAGACCTGTAGAGTATATCCACACTAGGGATAGACCTGTAGACTAGGGATAGACCTGTAGAGCATATCCACACTAGGGATAGACCTGTAGACTAGGGATAGACCTGTAGAGCATATCCACACTAGGGATAGACCTGTAGACTAGGGATAGACCTGTAGACTAGAGATAGACCTGTAGATTAGGGATAGACCTGTAGACTAGGGATAGACCTGTAGACTAGAGATAGACCTGTAGATTAGGGATAGACCTGTAGACTAGGGATAGACCTGTAGACTAGGGATAGACCTGTAGCGTATATCCACACTAGGGATAGACCTGTAGACCAGGGATAGACCTGTAGAGTATATCAACACTAGGGGTAGAGCTGTAGATTAGGGATAGACCTGTAGAGTATATCCACACTAGGGATAGACCTGTAGATTAGGGATAGACCTGTAGAGTATATCCACAGTAGGGATAGACCTGTAGACTAGGGATAGACCTGTAGAGTATATCCACACTAGGGGTAGACCTGTAGACTAGGGATAGACCTGTAGAGTATATCCACACTAGGGATAGACCTGTAGACTAGGGATAGACCTGTAGAGTATATCCACACTAGGGATAGACTTGTAGACTAGGGATAGACCTGTAGACTAGAGATAGACCTGTAGACTAGAGATAGACCTTTAGATTAGGGATAGACCTGTAGACAAGAGATAGACCTGTAGACTAGGGATAGACCTGTAGACTAGGGATAGACCTGTAGTTTAGGGATAGACCTGTAGACTAGATATAGACCTGTAGATTAGGGATAGACCTGTAGACTAGAGATAGACCTGTAGACAAGAGATAGACCTGTAGACTAGGGATAGACCTGTAGACTAGGGATAGACCTGTAGTTTAGGGATAGACCTGTAGACTAGATATAGACATGTAGATTACGGATAGACCTGTAGACTAGAGATAGACCTGTAGACTAGAGATAGACCTGTAGTTTAGGGATAGACCTGTAGATTAGGGATAGACCTGTAGACAAGAGATAGACCTGTAGACTAGGGATAGACCTGTAGACTAGGGATAGACCTGTAGACTAGGGATAGACCTGTAGACTAGAGATAGACCTGTAGATTAGGGATAGACCTGTAGACTAGGGATAGACCTGTAGACTAGAGATAGACCTGTAGATTAGGGATAGACCTGTAGACTAGAGATAGACCTGTAGATTAGGGATAGACCTGTAGAGTATATCCACACTAGGGATAGACAGATGTGGCCAGTATTCGTCTTTTTCTAATTATCTGTATCATTACTTCTATTAGCTGATTATTGATGAATTAAATGCTCTACTTCAGGTCTGATGTAGTCTCCTCTCTCTGAGGTCTCAGAAATGTCTCAAACAGAGACTGCAAACACTGTACAAGCTGCTACCACAAACCAGGTAATTAGCTACTAAAGCTATGCTAACAGCTAGTGGCTAAGTTAGCAGGCAGCTACAGATCAATCTGAAACAGTCTGGAAACTGTAATTAATAAAGTTTTAAGATCTGGACCTTAGTGGACAATGAAAGTGATTAGAACAGTGAAATATAAGAAAACAGAGAAGAACGACAGATATAACTGCAGGAGACAAACTGATCGAGGCCACATAAACAGAGGAGAGCATCTAAAATTAATCACTGCTATTTCTATTTTACATATTCAGTTAGAGTCAACCTTATTAATGAAGAGGTCTACTGATTAATGACACGTTCCTGCTGTTGCATGCTGTTAAAACATTAATCTTGGTTATCAGCCTTTCTAGAGTACTAATGAGCCACATCGGTGTTAATCCTGGATAACTATATCGGTCGATCCCTCATTCACACACTTGTCAAAAAGCATGAGAAAGTGTGAAAATAAAAACTAAACATGACCACACTCAGGTGCAATAATCACAATAACTGCCTGAAGCCAGAGGTTATAGTGCTTTTAATAACTTAATAAAATAAAGGATAATGTATTAGAAGAGATAATTACAGTGTTGGTATCAGATCCACCACAGTGGTTTACAGATCTCATTAGAGGCCATCAGTGTGAACCAGCAACACGTTTTTTTTTAGGTTTCTGTGTTCAGAGGTCTGTTTATGTTAGGACTTGACTGGAAGAGTTTCTGTGAACTTCAAGCTTTCGCTGTGTTGGATGCTGTTATAGGGTTAGTATTAATATTACTGAGCCAGGATCAAGTGATGTTTCTCTACTTTAAAATTCAGCCTCAGCAGGAACTGGCCATGTTGGAGTGTTTCCTTCAGTAAAAACAAGCAACTGGTAGAGCTGTTGACTGAGGGGTCCCAATCTGGGACCCCTCTGCTGATTTCTGCCAGAGGAACTACAAATATATTCAAATAAAGGAACACATGGTCATTACCGAACCCTGATCTTCCCTGCTGCTGCTCTTTCAGACCTGGTTAATCGCACTGATTACATGTTCACTGAGTAATGTATTCACAATACTCAGACACAAACAGAAATACTACCTGTAGTGTCCAGCCCACAAGGACTTAGTAACACACAGTTTTACTACTGGTGAACAACAACATTTCTTCTTCTCTCCCTTCTGGATAAACTGTTAGAAATACATCTCCACGCTGTAGTTTTACCAGATAAGTTCTTCATTTAGGTGAAATATAAAAAGTCTGTCATTCTTTGAACAGCAGGAACAGCTTGAACTGAACATCCTGGAAAAAAAAAAATCCATCGCACAAACCAAAGGGTATCCATTAGTATGAAATGTTTTACACGTTGGCCATGAGAACACCACATGCTTCCATAGATCCAGTAGATTCATGTTAGGGCTGGGCGATATGGCCTAAAAAAAAAATCTCAGATTTTGTCACAAAAAATCCAGATTCACGATTTATCCGATATATAATTTTTTTTTTACCCCCTACCTAATCCCTGCACGGAGTCCAGTCTACTTTATGCAAATGAGCTACAGCCCTCTCCAGGTAAACACACCGGATCGCAGCTGGAAATGCGCTGCATGTGGCATGCTGGTCCAGTTGCGGTGTGTTTCCAGCTGTGATCCAGTGTGTTTACCTGGAGAGGGCTGCAGCTCATTTGCATAAAGTAGACTGACTTCTACTTTATGCAAATTGCATGCAGCATGCGGAGATTCCACGCATCGTTAAACTGTCCTCAAACTTCTAAACTAGGCGTCAGTGACCTAAAACAAGGACAGATTCAGCTGCTGCACAGATTATTTCTCGCCTCAGAAATACTTTTCATTGACGTGTTTTTTGAAATAAAAGGGAAAGTTTGCAGCTAAGCCGCTGTGTTTATCTGACTTGTCTGCAGGACTGTCCAGCTGAAAGCTCGGTCATGTGACCACGTAGCGGCCTGCTGTTGCTCAGCGCTGTCATGTGACCATGTTGTGGTCCGCTAGTGACCGCCGCCCGTGAGATTTTCAGCTGCGGTGCGTTGCTGTGGAAAATAGCATCTAGTGGACACGCGCCTTTAGATCTGCGCCGCTCGCCGCCATGTTCGTGTATCAAGCGCGGGGGGGAGGGAGGCGCACTCTGAACTTCGGGAGCCAAGCAGGAAGGCGCTGGTGGCGGATGTTGATGAGAAAATCTATTTTCATTAAAACAAATCGACATTAAGTACAAACTCGAATTAATCGATAAAATCGATTTATCGCCCAGCCCTAATTCATGTATACAGGGACGGTACCAATCAGGATATTAAGCTGATTAAAACCCAACCCAAATCTGCTCCTAATGCAAATTAAAAATTAAAAAGACAAATACCAAAACCGTTTGTGCTCCTGAGTGTGAAATCAGTCCAGTAAGACTTTACAGCCATATTTTCTGCTGTTTATCCAGGCTAAAGCTTATAGTTAGGGCTGACCGGGGGACCCTGATGGGGTGAGCTGGTGTTTTCATTTGCAAAACTGACTTCCCCTTTTGACGTCCCTTTAGTGTGCCCCTAGTTCTGCTGCTATAGGCCTAGGCTGCTGGGGAACCTCTCTTGATGCACTGAGCCCTTCTCTAACTACCTATGTATTTACTATATATACCATTATTGCATTACATTCACTCTGTTTCTTTCTGTGTCCTTTCTCCGAGTGTCCCTGGTCCCAGAGCTGGATGCTTCAGATGTGTGGCTGTGTTTTATGGTCCTTGTGTCCCACCCCCCACCTCTCTATCTCTACCTCTACCCCTCCATCTCTATCCCTCTACCTCTTCCCCTCTACCTCTATCCCTCTACCTCCATCCCTCTATCTCTACCTCTCTACCTCTTCTGTCCCTCTCAACCCGCCCGGCCAGCAGGCAGATGGGTCCCCCCACATTAGAGCCGGGTTCTGCTCGAGGTTTTTTTCCCTGTTAAAAGGGTGTTTTCCTTGCCACTGTCACCTTTTGGCTTGCTCTGGGGGTCAGGCATATGGGTTCTGTAAAGCGTCTCGAGACAATTTGACTGTAATTAGCGCTATATAAATAAAATTGAATTGAATTGAAATTGAATTAATGCAGTCTGACCACTTCCTTCCTGGATGCTCCCTCCACTGGTTGATCCCCAGGTGTCCAAAATATCACAAGTTCTCCTCCTAGATCTGTCTACAGGAAGGAGCTGGGAGGCCCAAAGCTGGAGTAATTCTCACCCAGTTATAACATCTACGACCTTGAAAAAATCATTCATGCCCTCATTTTTTCTCGTCTTGATTCCTTTAACTGCCTTTTATCTGACGTTCCTCAGAAATCCATCTCCCGCCTCCAACTGGTCCAGAACCAGCAGCTCAGCTTCTCACTGGTTTTCACAGACGACATCACATCTCCTCTTTTCTGGCTTCTCTTCATCGTCTCCCTGTTGGTTTTAGAACTGATTTTAAGATTTTCCTGATCACTAATAAAGAGGCAAGTATAGAGAAAGAGAAGCATGGCCTTGAAGAGTATCGTAGGTTCCTGTGTAAATATGGTGTTTATTCTGGTGTAGTTTTTTATAGGAGGACCGTGACCCTGTAGGCACCAGTATGTGGACATCCTTCACAATGTGTTGTGGTTGTCTAATGTTCATTTACGCACTCGGAGGGTGAGGTCAGTGTCCTAAACATCTGCTTTCTAACGCCGGGCTGTTACTATCCAGCATGTGCACGTTACAGTGCTTCACACATATAGAAACTCAGTATGTGTCCATTCTACCTTATTACTATCCTGCCAGAGCCCATTAGATCCAGACTGTGAAGACAGCAGCCTGGGGGAAACTCTCACGTACACACCACTTTCCCTCATGGCCTGGGGAGACAGACGGAGTTTAACACTCTGCTCTCTCTGAAGATCACTCCAACTATCACTCAGCGGATAAATCCACACCACGGTCTGAGTTACTGACATCTGTGGCATTTACAAATGGAAATGTTACAAAGATGGTGTTGCTTATTTAAGGAAATCACCTGAAACAGTCCAGTAACTGTTTGAAAGATATGTTTTTACACCACAGAGGAAAAATTCACAAGAAATTGCTTCAGCATTTCCACTCTATTTGTATCCAGGTGTTAACTCTCACATTCAGACCAGATATTCAGCCTCGTCTGGCATCTGCTAACCTGAAAATTCATTCTGCATGTCCACAGATCATGCTTTAATAAAGAATGGACAAACCAGCAAACGCCATCAGAACCAGTTAAACTGGTCAGGTTATGGTCCATTCTGACCACAAACTGGTTCTACACAAAGAGAGACCAGTGATCTCTGGTTCGTCTCTGGATGAGACTGGATGGACGTGTTAATGAATATTAGATAGAACAGGAAGCGGGAAGATCCATTCCCTGATGCCACAAGTGTTCTAAATGCAGACAAAGTGACACCAAACTAGTGTCTGGAAAACGCTGATTTATCTGATCTATTTCCGTACCTCTGACTCTTAATGTTTGTTCTTAAACATCAGGTATCTGAATTATAAATTAAACAACAAATAATAATGAGCTCATTGAGTAAACAATTAGCACAAGAAAATCCAAGTATCAATGAGCTGCAATCTTCAGGAGAAAATGATCTGAAATATTAATCTCATAGTTGATCTACCTGATGGACAGGTTTGGTAATTGTAGGTAACGTTGGTCCAGCTGCTGGAAACAGCTGCACAGCTGGAGCAGATGTCCACAAAAGTCACCACAGAAACTTCATCAGTTCAGGAGATCTGTCAGTATTTTCTGCCACCTCTAAAATGGATTTATACTCCCAGCAGAAAGCCGCCGATAGGCTTCATCAGTTCAGTTTAGTTAGAAGCATTTAATCAGAGTCCAGCTGCACCGTAGCAGCATTAGCATCATTAGCAACATTAGCATCTCCAGCTGCTCTCTGCTGACAGACAATGTTTCAGACACGTCATGTTTAGCTTAGCATTGAACAGGGATTATACTCTGTGGTGGATGTGCACGGACAGCCATGGACACTTGTTATTACACTACTTTTCTGGTCCACTTAGAAGACTCACTGATTTAATATTTAAATCAATGAAACACCTAAAACTATTCTAAACAACCACAGAAGTACAATCTCCCATCACTCAATTCCTAGATATCTTTATTACGAATAGCCCATAAATCTGCTTTTACGTCTGTCTGAAGCTCACATCTCTGGACTTAGAGCTGGTTTTTAAGAATAGAAAGCAATCTTCAATGTTTGGTTCCCTGCCAACCAGATGGGCAGACAAACAGCAGCTACAGGCAAATACAGCAACTGAGTCAATTCTTTGACCTGAAAGTCTTTGTCTCATTCTTTTTTTTTTTTAACTTAAAGAGGTACTGTGTGTATGAATATGCATCAGTTTGTTTCTATTGCAGGTGTCTGAACAGACTTTAAAGGAATGAAAAATGAGGCCGTCCTTAACTCTGTTTACCTTCAGCAGTCTGTGGACTGAAGTTTTTTCAGAAAAGGACAAATTTTCTGGGCAAATCCAGAGGATGTGACGTTAATGCCCCTCTACCTCTCTCCTGCTTACCTGTAGTGCCAGCAGTGTTCAACGCCAGCTTAAAGAAATGGATTCGGCCAAAATCAACAGATGACCAGCTTCCAGCAGAACAGAGACTCCAGAAAAAACAAAGACTTTTATCTGAAGCTTGCCCAGCCAAACAGAAATGTGGCCAACACTGGATGAAACTAGGGTCAACACTGGATGGATCTTAAGCTTCTTTTATCTGTGTATAAAGCCATGCATGGGTTGGTACCTGGGCGCATTAAGAGCCCCTCTTCCACCTCAAGGTCTATTAGATCAGCAGACCAGCTGCTTTTAAGTCTCTATGGAGGCTGCTGGGAGATTGAACCTTTGCAGTAGCAGTGGTAAAACTTCAAAAGTTACATTTTCAAGAAAAAGCTGAAGATATACACATTTTCGAAGGCCTGTGGCTGCTCTTAATGGTCCTAATATTTCATGTTTATTTTTATTTTAGAAACTGACAAGTAGCTATCCTCCCTGCTTGTATTTTATACCATTATAATTGTTTTACTGCTTGATTTTACAAGTCACATGAGATTTTATGTTGTCAATTATATATTTATATTGTCTGTCTGATAACATGTACAGCACTCTGAGTCAAACTATAGTCCCACATAGCTAGACCAACCGCCACACTTTGTTTTAGTGCTGTAAAATAAAGTCTAAAGTCTCAAATGTAGTTTACAGTCAAAGTATAACAACACTACAACATTAAGCTCCTTCATCTACCAATAAAATAGCAGCCAGTCACTAGGGCTGGGCGATAAATCCATTTTATTGATTAATTCAACTTTGTACTTAATGTCGATTTGTTTTAATGAAAATCGATTTTCTCATCAACATTTGCCACCAATGCCTGCCTGCTACAGGCGTGTGTCCATTAGATGCGATTTTCCCGCACGGCAACGCACCGCATCTGAAAATTGCACGGACGGTGGTCACTAGCGGACCACAACATGGTCACATGACAGCGCTGAGCAACAGCAGGCCGCTACGTGGTCACATGACCGAGCTTTCAGCTGGACAGTCCTGCAGACAAGTCGGATAAACACAGCGGCTCGGCTGCAAACTTTCCCTTTTATTTCAAAAAAACACATCAGCGAAAAGTATTTCTGAAAGCATTTGAGACGAGAAATAATCTGTGCAGCAGCTGAATCTGTCCTCGTTTTATGTCACCGACGCCTAGTTTAGAAGTTTGAGGACAGTTTCACAATGCGTGGAATCTCCGCATGCTGCATGCAATTTGCATAAAGTAGAAGTCCAGTCTACTTTATGCAAATGAGCTGCAGCCCTCTCCAGGTAAACACACTGGATCACAGCTGGAAACGCACCACAACCGGACCAGCATGCCACATGCAGTGCATTTCCAGCTGTGATCAGGTGTGTTTACCTGGAGAGGGCCGCAGCTCATTTACATAGAGTAAACTGGACTCCGCCATGCAGAGATTAGGTAGGGGTTAAAAAAAAATTATATATCGGATAAATCGTGAATCTGGATTTTTTGTGAAAAAATCTGAGATTTTTTATTTAGGCCATATCGCCCAGCCCTACCAGTCACATTTACTCTCCAGCTACTGTTTGGTTGAAGCCCAGGATGCTCACCTGAGTTAACCTGAAAAACTTAAACAACCAGACACTGCTGTCTGGAATAACAAAACATGTTCAAATGCTACACAAAGAACCTTTAAATCAAGTATTTGTAGTGTGTATTCCTAAGTACTTCCTAGTTTTTAGATTTACGATGTGACTGTTCCTAACCGTAATTAAATATCATTGTCTATTCATAATGAAAACAGTCAAATAAACAGTCAACAGATAAAATCACAGAATAAAACGCTGCATATACACATATAATACTTCATTGGTATGCTTCTATTTTTTGCATGTAGTGGATCTCAGCTTCTTCTTTGCATCTTTCCATTAAATTCCAATCCTCTGTCTACAAAAAGGATATGGCACAAGTAGAAGTAAAACACTCACATGAGTTCAGTGCTATCCTTCCTGTCATTTATTTGTACTTTCTCAAAGGAGCAGATCTTCCTCCCCCATGTTGCTCCCACAGCTTCATCACTCCTCTCCAGTTCTAGTTTGCATTGGAGTGCAGATTGTTCCTCCCATTTACCTTCAGACAGATTAATCTTTGGGTAGGTTGTTGGTGACTGTAATAAATCTGTGCTGGTACATTTTATAAAATCTGAACACCACTCAATAAACGTCAACAACCAGTGATCTCCTGTTTGATAATGCACACAGTGAGGCTGTTCTAAACACTTGCATGTAATTACCATCATACGTGCACTGCAGGCTTCTAGATGTTATTAGGATTCCATTTACCTATGTAAGGATGCAACTAACATAAATATAAATGCCAATATAAATAAAAACAGATATGCTGAAGCAATGAAAGCAATGTCTACAGCACGCATGCTTTCTAACTACAGTTTATGTCCTAAAAGACTGAACTAAGGCTTCTTCCCAAGCAGTAATCAGCTAATTTTACACACCGTTCCTACCATGTGTGCTGCTGTTCTAACGTCAGGCAGCCATGTCGTCCCAAATTAAAACTAAATAAAACTACTTACATCGAGTTTTTCATGACATTCTACCACAACATCCGTTTCCAGATTAGAGATTTGATGTTAGCACTGACCTGATCCTGATCACAGACAGAGTGAAATGAAAGCATGGACAGACAAATAGCACAAAAGAACCAAAGCAGTTAATCAGCTTAAACCAGCAGCACAAGGGGACTGGTGATAACCCTAACCCTAGTATCTAACCATCTATCTATCCATCCATCTATCATCCATCCATCTATCCATCTATCTATCATCCATCATCCATCCATCCATCCACCCATCCATCCATGGTCTATCTCTACTCTTTCTATAATCTATCCATCCATAGTCTGTCTGTCCGTCCATCCATGTGGTAAAATAGCTGCTTAACTAAACCACTAAGGAGCCCATCATGAACTCTCTTGTTTGCACTCAGACGTGGATGTTTGTTGAATTCTCCACGTCTCTCTATACTCTTCATTTCCTGTCATCTCTCAGAGAAAATGGCCTGAAAAAGGCAACATACTGTTCGGTGTGAACACGTGCACACCACCAAGCTTCTTTAATTAAAGAGGTACACTCCCAGAAATCACCATAACACCTGGCAAAATGTCATTTCACTGACCTAATTTTCACTCTTCCCTAATTCCACCTCCCCCTCCTGTAGGACTCCATTATCAGCAGCAACCCACCAGCAGGGAGGACACATTCCAAACCGCTTAAAATGATTTGTTTTGGTCCAAGCCAAACTAACGAACAGGTCAGATCACTGCAGGTATCGCGGCAAAGAGGCACAAAGACCAATAAAAACACACAGATAGACCTGAAAACAGCAGGTAACTGAGGAGAATACTGATCTGTTTCAGTGGAAAGGAGTAAAACCGCTGGTCTTAAAGCCATTTGCTCTGTTCTACTAGATGTTAAGCTCTGTTTGTTCACTTTTACACTGTTCACATTACATCTAAAGTATGTAAAGGGTACTTCACATGCTGTAGCTTTTAAACTAGGATAGACCTGTTATCAGCCTGGACGATTATCAACGTCAGTATCTGGCATTTTTCGGATAACTGGTATCAGTATTTAATTATTATTTACTGAGAAATTAAATGCTACATGTCTGATGCAGCCACCTCTATGTGGTCTCAGAAACAAAAACTGAACAAGAAGCACCAGCCGATATCACAAACCAGGAAGTTAGCTTCTCTCATAGTGGCTAAGGCTAAGCTAACAGCTAGCAGCAACAGACTATTGAGTCTGGAAAACTATAATTAATAAAGGTTTAAGATCTGGACCTTAGTGGGAAATAAAAGTGATAGAACAGTGAAAGATTAATAAAATAGAGAAAAACTGCAGCTATAACTGATCAGTCTCAGCTGATCCCATATAAACAGAGGAAAGAGTCCTAATTTAATCATCCTGTTTCTATTTCTGTTCATTTATAGTCGCCCTTATTAAAGAAGAAGCCTCGTTATGAATGACAGCTTCTCTGTTATGACATGCTGTTAAAACATTACAAATATCAGCCATTGGTGCCTCTTGATAACCCATTATACTAAATAAAAAACGTATCGGTCCATCCCTATTTTAAACCTTATCTAACCACAGATCACACTGGATGTAAACCCAATAAGCATGTTTCCCCTCATGGATGTGGGAAACAGTGAATAAAACAGGATAAACACTAGTGGAGGACATTTTAGACTAAAAGCAGGAATAAACTAGCCTGATTAGCGCGTGCTCGGTGTTAGAAAATGAATCACGCATTGTCCTCCATCACTCACATAATGCAATTCACTCTGTGGAGAGCATGTGGACATAATAAAAGCATGCACATGCTTTCTGTGTGGGTGTGAGTGTGAAGAGCTCTCCCTACAGTCATGTGGCTGAGGGGGGTGGTGGCGCTGATGGTGGCGGTATCGAGTGTACGCCTGAAGTTGCCTTGGCAACCTAACACAAAGAAGATGTCATCGCCATAACAACGCTACCCCCTTCACCCGGTCCCTCCTTCTCCGTCTCCTCCATCCAGTGGAAGATCAGCCCCTCCATCCCTCCTCTACACCCACTCACTGCTAGAAAGCACCAACAGATGGAGGATGGAGGGAGAACCAGAGGGGAGAAACAAAAAGACCGACCAGAAGGGGCGATGGAGCCATCACGATGTGGGAAAAACAAACAGAAATAGTGAGAAAAGATAGCATTTGATGAGTGATGAGCTTCTGTTTATGTGTGGAAGCCCACTGGCTGGAGAAGGTTCTGTATTTATATAGACAGAAGTGGATTAGTTAGACTGGGAGAACTGGGAGAATCGGGGAAAAAAGGAGCATCTGTCCCTGCCTGGTGTTTCCATTGATTCCCTCACAGCCGTTCTCAGTGTGTCTGCTCGGTCCGTCGATTCAACAGTTAGCCTGAGACGGAGGCCAGAGCTGGACTCTCCACATCTCATTTTCTGTACAGCTAGCTGTTTTTGTTTGAACAAAATGGCCTCGGGGTAATTAGTCTGGCAAGATGGATGAAACAGAAGGCTACAGACAGAAAGGACGGATCCGATAATACGGATCAAATGAACCTGAAGTTAAACTGAAGCAACGGCTGGCTGTCAGGTGGGAAACCAGGTGACATAAACGAAGTCTGGACAGGTCTGTTATTTGTCCACCCACCTGTTGCTGCTCACACCTCCTGGATTCCCTCTAACTTCTTTTCCTGGAATAAAAGCAGTAAAACGCAGGAAAAAGACGAGTGTGTCCGTTGTTTTAGCCATTCTGGTAGCTAGTCAGCCACCATTTGGAGCCTCTAGTCTATTCAACAGGATAAAACAGTGATGGGGTTAGATGACGTTTGGAGATGGACGCGCTGCTGGCAGCTTTTCAGAACATCACTGAGAATATTGACTATGAATGGAGCCTGAATATTCATTTGCAGTAATAAATGCTGACCATTTCACCCAAATTCCTGAATTTCATCATTCTTCTGTGCCACTTCAGCGAGCATTTTTCCCCCTCTTATTATTTTAGATGTTTTTTCCTGTTTATTTCTCCCATTTTATTTATTTTGAAGCTAGATCTTTCCCTCAGAGCAACACCTGATTTAAGTATGGGTCCGAAGGTGGACGTCTCTCCAACTGTCCCATTTCTGTCGCCTAAATGCCCAATTCGTGTCCATGTAAAGCATTAATGAGCAGTTGGAGAGTTCTCAGGGTATTTCTTGTCCAAACACACTGCAGACCACTGTGTCCTCTTCTATTTACTGAGCAATGTTTTATGCCAACAGCTGAGCACAATGTGCAAAAATTAAACAGCATTTCTGACTTTTATAGCTGCTGTAAGATCTATTTTCTGTCTAGGAAGTGCGGCCTGATACTTCATAGCAAATATAATAAGTATCTAGCTCCTTAAAAGTAGATAAATGTTAAATAATTGAATTCAATAATCTATCCAATATCACTTTTTATAAATATTATTGGGCCACTCCCCCTAACTTCATCAAATGCCTCTGCCTGACCATTTTCTACGACAGATTCTTTTTTAAAATGGTGACTATTGACTGAGTCAATCGTGTAAAATCCGGAGTCATAGGTAATATCAGATTTTGAGTTAAACTTTTTTTTTTTAGAGACGATGGGGTTATGTGGGTTTTTGCACCATTTTCTTGGTGATGATCTGTGGCACTATATTTCCAGAGCCAACTTCAGAAATAACGTAGCTAGAGTCCTGGTATTTGGCAGAACCATTTGTATGTTCATTGATACGTCCATTGACACGTCTATTGACATGTTCATTGATATGTTCATTGGTAAGTCATTGGTATGTTCATTGATATGTCCATTGATATGTTCACTGGTATGTTGACTGGTATGTTCATGTGGTCTCTAATGGTCCAACCCTGATGATAGAAAAATACAGACCAGTTATATGATGGTGGATTTGGTCAGAAATGTGTTTTTCTAGTCAGATGTTAATCCAACCATTATTTTTTAGAAGCTGAACTTCTTCCTTGTGATTGGCACCGATAGGAGCTTTATAAACAAGCCCTATGGTGCTGGTCAGACGCATGTTTTACTGCATAACAAACGTATAAGAAGAAAAATAAATCTGACAACTATGAGATGCTTTTTTCCTTCTATTTGGTGAATTGAGGAAGAATGACCCCATTATGTTAATATTTTAAGACAAAAAAACACCTGATTGTCTGTTTACATTTGTTCATATGACTGGACGTGCTTCTGTTTTTGTTTAACTCATTATTTTTAACCTTTATTAACGAGACGGGGTGATTAATGAAGTAACAGTAACACCTCACCATCTCTGTTTCCTTTCATTATGGACCCTTCTCTACAACCAACCATCTGTTCCTCTACTCTCTCTTCATACTGTCCTCCTCCTCCTCCTCCTCCTCCTCCTCCTCCTCAGAGGCCTGACTGATACCAGCGGGGTCAGATGTTTAGCAGGGAGCTTCCCTCACGTGTTGCCTTCTCCTCCAGAGCTAGCAGCCTTGGAAGTCACCTTCATCCGGCCTCCGTCGGCACGCACATAAACACACACTGGCATGCACACACAGCGATGAATCACCACACAGTGAGGCAGGCAGCAGCCAAACGTACAGTAGATGTGTGCAAACCGTGCACAGACACACACACACACACACACAGGAGGTGATGACACACAACAACTGGCAAGCTCCAGAGCAGACTGAATAAAGCACATCATCAGCTCCAGTCTTCTACCGAACACCCACACATTCAACAATCCTTCCAGAACCTTCAGAAGGTCCATGTGCAGCCTGGCTGGACAGAGGAGACACATTTTGGCAGCTACTGGACCCGCTAACGTGAAAAAGATGATTAGAAGATGATAACTGGAGGAATGACCTTTTCTAGCATCATCTGAACTTTTAACCCTCAGAGCCACTGTTGTTCATCATCATCCATCATTTACCTTTCTGAACCCTACAGAGAGGAACCAACATAAATCCAGTCCTCCTCTGTGGAGATACATCTAACCTGGTTCTACATGTCAGCTGACAAAGCTAATGAAATGCTGACCTCAGCACCTCTAGGCTCTACAGCTTCACTACAGCATCAGGCTAATGTGGACGTTAATCAAACACATAGAAAGACCGACCGCACTAAGGAGGTGGATGTAAATTATGTCCAATACAATCAGACAGCTACACAGGGCTGCTGGGAGGATGGCAGGACATGAGTAACACAAACACACACAGCCTGACTGTAAAGACACACAACACCACCTTAGTGTACGATGGCTTCCTTGAAACAACACGGTCGACTCTCAGCTAGTTCTACATGAATTACTGATGCTACCACATATTATTTATAGAGCAACAACCAAAGGACTTTACAGATCTAAATCGAAAACAAGACTTAATTAGTGAGGAAACCTAGAGAGAAAGATAAACAGTGATGTATATCAAGGTGTCAACATTCAATTAAAAGCCAGAGAACATATGAGTCTTCAGAAGGGGGTTGAAGGTATCAGAGACCCAGTGGTTCTAATCTGGACAGGTAAGTGGTTCCACACAAAAGGTTCGGTCGCCTCTGAATCTGTTTCTCAGTCTGGATCTGGGACCTTTTATTTATTTATTGATTTAAGGAGCATGTGATTGGTCGACCTCAGCGATGAAACTGGAGCGTGGACGTGTAAAAGTTCAGATACATAAGAAGGTGCAGACCCATTTAACACTTTAAAAACAAGCAGTAAAATCAGAGACCAAAGCGACCTTAGGGGACAAAAGTCAGCATTCCAGTGACGATCATGTTTTTGAAATGCTTTTCTGTAGTAAATACATCTTTTGGAATAAATATGTTGGTGTGACAGCATACCTAAATATGAGAATAAATGAAGGCTAAACGATCTCTGGTGCATATCTACAAGTAGCTATTAAAGCTGCACTGTACAGATCAACTAGGGGTGTAATGGTGCAAATAAATCAGCATCTGGGTAGTGGAGTCATGGTTTCAGATGGAAAAAATATAAAATACATATAACATATTTTTCATTATTTTCAAAAAGTAAAAACGTTCCAAAGTGGTGCATTTTTTAGTGCAACGGCTCAGATGCTGCATGTCGTCTGTTCACAGTTTAAAATAAATAAATGTCCAATAACTTATGTTAACCACTAAAGCCAGCGATGCAATCACAGCTTCAGAACCTGCTCAAAGTAAAGCTGCCTGGTAAATGTAAATGACTCTAGCTTTGGTGACACTTCTGTCTGCTTTAAAGCTGCAGTCCTGTTGTTAATGTCTTGTTTTGCCTAGCTGCGGTGATTGGCAGGTCTGGGTGACACCATCATGAATACGTTAGCTGGATTAATGAGCAGAACCTACATCTGTCCAACAACAGACACTGTCCTCATCTGATTCACCGTTTATTCTCCATTAATGCTGTAGACCACAGTAAACCCACGACGTTCCCCTCATACCTGCAGGACTTTTAGCTCCATGATGTGACTGATTTAGTCAGACATCTGTTAGCTTGAGCTAATCTTAGCATAGCATGTAGCTGACTGGTACAGGTTTAAAATCAATCTTGAGACAATTCAGGATAAATGCATGTACGACTGTACCCCTAAACCCAAAACTTTTAGCATAAAACAACGATTACTGGATGTAATGTCCAACGTACAGATCAGATAAAACTAATCGTCCCTGTAATTAGCCTCATCCCAATGTGTAAAAAATCTTGCAAATGAAAACACATCAGTTGCTGAAGTACAATAAAACCATCTATGAATCAGTAGATCACAGAAATGATTCTCAATTTTCTGATATGTTTGCACTCACTATGTTTGCTGTTTCTGGATGAATCCTCAGAGATGAAACTAAATCTGTCACCAATTCAACACAACCTTCCACCAAGTCAGACAGAAAACCACGTGCACGCTGCGTGTACATGCTTGTTCAGTTAGATAATCAACTCATTTGTGTGACTCTAGCTAAAATATGTAGTGTGATGCAGGTATCTGTCTGCTGGCGTCACACCAGCGTTAGATTATGAGCATCAACAACATGCTAATTACTGCCTCTAACAGACAGACTGAGAACACGCTGGAAACGCTGAATATTTAGTATTTTGGATAGCATCAGTGGGATTATGTTTTATCATAACTGTAATTACGGTCCAGGGTTAATGTGTGTTATTAGTACAGGCCGTTCCACGCCAGCGGCTGGATCATATGAGAGTCAGCTGGGAAACTGATGACAGAACTGGAGGAACTGTTGATGTGGAAGGCAGTGGGATAGAGGTTACTGAGGGCACGCTTCTGGATCTATTCTCTCAGTTCAGATCTGAAAATAAAAAATAAAAAAAAGGGAAAATCAGGGCAACTGAAATGGCCTAAAGCAGGTCTCTGAGGTCAGCAGAGGTGCTGGAAGGACTGAGAAGTTCACTGATGATTGCATAAGAAGTGTTCTCTTCAGCTCTGCCTCAGCCATTCACAGCCAAGTTTACAGAAAACTCATTTACTGAACACTGTAGTTTAACACCCTGTTAGATCAAGGACTCCATGAGAAACTAAATGAGCACAAAGTTGTGCATGTCTGGTGACAAAAAACTCATCACAAGGCAGGACTGAGCTGAAATCCAGAGGTTAGAGGAAAACAAACATCAGGGGCACAAAGCAGGAAGAACTCCTGTGAAAGCAGGACACTAACAGGTGTAGTAGCAGCTGGGTACAGGTAAATACATCAGGAACTGGTGGATAAACTCAGATTTAACATGAACCTACACCCAGAATCTAGTGGATTTAAACACAGTGCAGAGCAGCTTATAAAACACATGGAATGTGAAAAGCCATGGAGTATATGGGTAAGTTTCTGAATACAAACATGTGAAACAGCTTTTATATCTTTGACAGTAAACTGAAGCAAGTCTCCAGTAGTGACTCTTATCTGTGTTCCATAGACAGCTAACAGGATGAAGTGGTAGGAGGACTTATTTACTGGGTTATAATTAATACTGTCTCTCAGGTATCATCACATATTAGCATGTGCAATATTCAACATCTCTTTAATGTCAAATGATTTAAGATGGAACCACCTTACATCAGGCTCAAATGTTTAATTTTTCCAACACCTTGAACTTTTATTTAGGACTCAATCCTACTACAATGGAGGACACCAGTGTTGTCCAACTCTCTACAGGTGTTCTGCCATTTTTCTGACTATTTTTTGAGCTACTCTTTGCTGAAGGATGTGCTGCTCTACCCGTTTCACTTAAACACCCCAATGATGTTCTACTGGATGGAAGTCAGGTCACATACTTGGCCAAGTGTTCACTTATTTTCTTCTTTAGAAACTTGTGTGAATCTGGCAGTGCTTTTGGATTGTTATCATGCTGGAATTTTCCTCTTTTTTCCAAGTTTACCCAGACTGGGAGCCGTCCTGTCAGCCAGTGTCTTGGTGTATTCATATTCATGGTGCCATCTATAAATCTCAACAGGTTCTGACCTCATGTATCCCATATCTTCACACTCCAACCTCCATTCTTCACTGCCAGGACTATGCATTCACTGTGGTAGTCCTGGTCAGGTTCTCACCAAACAACTGGACTCCATCTGAGCCCAACTCATTGATCCTGGCCTCATCTGAGCAAAGAACGTTCTCCAGCATCCACCAGGCTTCTCTTCATATTCTTTAGTAAAGATTCATCCTCGTGTTTAGTGCCAAAGGGCGAACGAGGACTCCTTTCTTGGACGTCCTCCATAGAGGCTGATTTGATGCAATGTCCTTCAAACTGTCCCAATGAAGCAGAAACTTTTATTTCCACTGATAACCTCCTGTCCAGGTCTGAACAGTTGTCCGACTCTTACAGAGCTGGACTGTCTATGGCATCATTTCAGAAGGACGTCCACCACAGCTCTGATTACTATTATTACTACTATTGCTGGTTCTATGCCTCCTGATTACAGCAGTAAATGTGTTTCCATTGATTTATAGTTGGTCACCAACATTCCTGGATCCTTTTCCTTCTGTATGAAGCCTCACTGTCAGATTTATAAACTCCTCTGGAAGTTATTTAATGTGGAATCATGATGCAGACAGACAGCACATAGGTCCAGAACTTGAAGGTTCTGGTGGTCAGGAGGTCATTTTAATTTGGGTAATCTTTTAAATCACAGCTGTATTCACTTTAGTTGCATTGAGCTTCTACTTTGGGGCCGATATTTTCAATATAATCTCACTAAAGTATTTGATCAGTCATAAGGGGCAGTGGTGGTGCAACGGTTAAGTCTCTGGACTACTAATCAGAATTTCAGAAGGTCAGAGGTTCAAGCCCTGATGTGGCCACTGTTGGGCCCTTGAGCGAGGCCCTTAACCCTTCCTGCTCCGGGGGCACTGTACTGTGGCTGACCCTGTGCTCTGATCCCCCAATTGGGGAGAGATGCGAAAATCAGAATTTCCCTTGTGGGATTAATAAGGGATAATATATATTTTTTTTTAAAAGAACTCTACTGGTCATCTTAGTAGAAATGCAGTTATTGTCAGGTGGCATCTGACTTTGAAGTGATATTCCACAGGCACACACACATACACACATGCACACACAAACAAGCACGCACACATACATGCACACATACACGCATGCGCACGCATGCGCACGCATGCGCACGCATGCGCACGCATGCGCACGCACACACACGCGTGCAGAAGCTGTTGGTTGAACTTGTATGCAGAAGTGAAGCATGATTTACGGAACATGAACACGTAAATAAACTGCTTCATACCAGCCTCCAGTCTCTGATTTATCACCAGAACCTGTTTCATGTTTTACAGAGAAGCTGAAAACAAACAGAAATGTGGTGACAAGAAACCACCGACACTTGGAAAGACATAAACATACAAACACCTAAACAACGTAAATTACTAAAACACAGAAAGGCAGCCATATAAAACCTACAGAGACCCAGAGGTCGGTTAGATTAAACATACCAGAACTGTTCTCTGTAATGTTTAGTGTTGGACTGCAGCTAAGGTTGTTTTTAAGGGATGGGGTTCTAACCTTCTATCCAATCCACCTTTATCCTTTATTGAGTTTGGAACTGGACTAGATAGCTTTAATTTGTTAATTTCCCCCCCCTCTCTGTTTTGGCTTTTCCCTCCAAAACTTCCACATTCCAACACTTTTTCTGAAGTGTTTTTGTCTTCGTGTTGCTCTGGGAACATCTACCGGTATCTCTGCTGCCACTTCCTTTCTCTACAGTATTCTGTTTGCTTTTTCATTTACATCTGTCTGTTCTCTGGTTCATTCCTTTCATTCCCTCTCCACCCTCACCAGGAAAAAATAAAGTTTCATCCTTGTTCAAAGCCCAAGTTTTCCTCCTCTTCTGTCTAACTTCCTCTCTAGGCCGTTATTCTCATGCTCTGTTCGTGTTTCAGTTCATGTTTCTCGCCACAGGACGCCCTTCAGGTCTTTAAATCTTTCCCATTGTTTAACTCTGTTCATTTATCGCCCACTAAAACGTCTCATTCCTTCTCCGTCCCGTTGCCCTCCCCTCCCCAGTATCTCACCCCCTCTATCGACTCTCCCAAAGACTTCGACCCTTAAAAGGAAGTCGGCGCTGTCCTGCTGGTAGCTGCATCGGCGTTAACCCTTTCCCACCACTCCTGGGTTTACTGATGTCATTTAACCCCTTTAATCCTGACCTGTCTCCATCTCTACCGCCGTTTGCTTCAATGTCTCTAAACAGATTTCCCTGATTCCTCTAGAATCCAGGCTTACAGGAGTAGCTGGATAGTTTCTGACCACCGTGGGGAAAACACACTCCAAAGTAAACATGTAGTCCTTAACCTCAGAAACCTGCAGCTGGTTCTACATCCCTCTGGTTAATGTGCTCGGCTGGTTTTGGCTTCCTAAGCATTCTCCTTTCCATAGTCAGCTGGTCAGGACTTTAACTCTTGTTTTCATTTGGTTTTCTCTGCAGCTTTCTGAAGCGAACTGTGACTCCCAGTACTAGTGATCCTCAGACACATTAGAGTGAGTCCTTTATTAAACGTTTTATATTAAAAACATCACTTAATGAAGCTTTAATTTCAGGACAGAGGTGCAGCAGCTTTATTTACTGTTGAGCAGTAGAAATGGACTTTACAGAACATCACAACTAAACCGTCACAGACCAGGACTACCTGAGGACCTCTGGTCATTTAAATAATAAAGCTCATCTGTGATTCTAACTCCACACTAATCCAGAATGATTCCTCTGCAAACTACCAATTATCCTAAATCACACAGAAGTTTGGTGGTAGTATTAGTTTCATGTGAATCAACATTGACGAGGTCTTTTTCTTTTTTCAGCCTTTTTCAGACTTCCAAAGAATCATGGAGGCTGTGTTGGCAAATATAAAAGAAAGTTTGGATGACGTTCTGGTAGCAGATTTAAGGAGAAACATTCACAGAAAGAAAAACTCAAATTTATCAGAGTGAAATCTCAAAGGATGATTTCAGTATTCAGTCCTTCAACAGTCATTATATTTCAGACTATTCACGTCATTTTTAGGGATAATGTCAGTAAATTTGAGTAAAAGACAAACTTTGACCGATATATAATTTAGCTGAAAAAATCCAGCTTCCTTTGTTTACACTGTTTAGATGAGCAGAATGTGATGAAGGCGTTTGCTAACCTCAGTAATATTCAGACAGAAAACATCTACAGATTATCAGCAGCTGCCATTGTATGCTCCTGCTCTAACAGTAATGGTAGCGTATGCCATTTAGCAGAGGCTTTTCCAGAATATCCTCCAGCACCATGAGAAAGAGCTTATTTAAGGTCTGTGGAAATCCCCTCCATGACCCGGCAATGTTAATATGACGCTATTCCCATTAAAGTCCGCAGGACAGCACTGTGGGAAGGAGCTGGAGTTTACAGACACTAGGAGTAGAATTTAATTATATTACTGTACAGCAACAAAAAAGGAAAGGTACACAGACTAGCTGTACTACATGGAAGCTAACTAACCAGCTTTAACCTAATCCACCAGCAGTTCTTAACCCATTATTTCCTTCCCTACAGAGTAAACTACGTCAGGTCAAACAGGCTGCTCAATCACAATGTCTGATTTTATGTTTATTCATCACCACACAGAGATAAGGACGAATTCTATTGGTTTTAGGTGATAAACCAATAAAGCAGCAGTAGCAGCTCTGAGAATGACGGAATAACTTCACTCAGTTTGTTTATGAGCTTCTTTTCCCAGACTCCTTTTCTCAGGAGGCCAATAAGACGTTTCTTCTAACTGACATGTTCCTCCTCCGAAGAACTTCCTGGAAGCATCACATCTATGAGGAGAACCAGCAGTCCTGGTCATTACTGGTGCTGGTTTAATGCTGACATCATAACGTGGATCAGGACAACTTCATTCCAAAATATGAATCTGAAAACACCCCATAATGTGTATAGAATTATTGTATGAGTATAAGAGCCAGCTGGGCAAAGACAGACTGAAGCCAAACATACAAATATCAGACAGACATCTGCATTAATCAGCAGCATAAAACTATAAAGTTATAAAACCAGCTTAGCTCTGTTCAATGCAGTGGAAAATGAAGGCTTTATGGAAGAACTTAGCAGTTATAATGACAATTTACTGAGAAAACTTAGCAAGAAGTGTAATAAACTTCATATTTTATTCCACTGCTGACACTGAAAAACACATAAAACACAGTAAAAGGTTCAAAGAAAGACCTATTTTAAAGGACAGTTCAAGGCAGGAATGGAGCTGGAGGTGTATGATGCGCATATGTTTGGGCAATAACAGGAAAGAGGAGATGTGGGGCAACAGTGGACTTCTAGCAGCACTTCCAGCCCACATGGCTGAGCGTTGGTAATGACAGCAACCCACCAAGCAACGAGGACACAGTGAGGCTACGACATCCATGAACACCTGAGACTGTTTAGGATGCTAATGTTAACGCTGTTAGTTAGCACAGATTTTATTCAGGACTGATCTGAGAGCAGAATTCAGACTGTTTAAACACCACACAGCATTAGAAACATCTCTGAAAACAGCCCAGGTATGTTCAGCATGCAGCCTGACCATCTCTGCTGTTATCAGTGATTATCAGTGATATGAATCTAAACCTGCAGAACCTGAGGCTGCTATCTGTCACCCGGAGAATGTGGAGGACAGGAATCCTTTCTGATCTTATCTGGTGCAAGTCTGTCAACTACAGGTTGTCTGTAAATTTACAGTTGGTGAGCTAACAAATAATCGTTATCTTGTTTCATTTAAACATATCAGCTCCTGTTCCAGACAGAGAACTAGCAACCAATGAGCCTGAAACTAGGGATGGTAATGAATAATCGTCAACCAATTAATTAACAGTTTAAACCATTAAGATTCTAGTAACCGAAGAGGCAGTAGGACACGGATTACTCAGATTAGGTTTAAGGTAAAGGGGCACCATGACAGTCTCCTGAGGAGGTAAATGCCAACATACGGAACAGCTGTAATACCAACTATAGTATATTCAGAGCTTATATCATGTGTCTGCTGTTAAAAGAAGCCTCCATTTCACTTTGTTTAACTGATTATTGATCTATAATGCTGCTGAGTATTTGCATCCCTCCCTGCAATTATTTAGGAGATGAGATAAAAACATGAGAAGCATCAAATCCCACATATAGCTAAGTCCATTAAAGTAAAAAAACTAAGTTAAACATAAATAATTAGGATGTCTTGTGGGTCTGTCCAGTTCAGCAGCATGTTTACTGAACCAAGATGGTTCCCAGGATAAAAAGAAGCTGAATGGCATTAAACACAGCTCAGTATCCGGCCTACTGATGTCCTGTATGGCAGTAAACCAACAAACCAACATTTCCCTGCTCTGATCAGACCCCTGTGATGGAACATAAACAAGCCAAACTAGAGCTAGAAGACCATTTATCAGGGATGAGAATGACAAATGGAAAAAAACTCGGAAAATGTCTGCCGAAGCCAAAAAGCCAGAAAATTCTCATCCCTGATTTATAGTCACAGAACAACTCCAAACCTCCACATTCTCCAGCTGATGTCTGGAGTCAGCTCATTAACTTCCAAACCATCTGACTTGCAGCTCCTGGGTTCTTGTTGCTGGGTCACTAAAACAGAGTGAACAGGTAGTGGAGTGAACCAGTCAGACCTACTGTATGTCACTATAATTAGGGTTCAAGTAACCGAAGGAAAGAAGGCAGTTTAAACAACGTACAGCTATAAATATACAACCTAAACAGCTCTTCCTCTTACTATTTTCATCACTCCGTCTCTCACTGATGGACAGTAAACAGAGCAGCTGGCCTTTAGGAAGAGAAATAATAAGAGGTTAAACAAACCAACATTATCACACTGAGCCGCTGCTATCAAGGCTATGCAAATACGCCGATAAAGGGAGTTGTTACAGAAGAGAGGGCTGTGAACTACTGCTGACCTCCAACTTTATCTGAACGCCTATCACCGTCACCTCCAGCAGCGATTGGCTGACAGCCGCTCCAAGGCCAGCGGTTTCTATGGCGACCATGGCTGTGCCAGTTTAGAGCACTATGATAAAGGTACAGTCTGGATCAGCTATTCCCCAATGAACCGCAATGAATCTATTTTATTTTGAAGGTTGCTTGTTTTGGCTCCTCACTGGTGGAAGAAAAGACATTTTTCTCTCTGGTGGAGCTCCTTCACTCTTCTGTTGTCTTTCAACGAGGTGCAAATGACTCCAACGTTTTTAGTGTGAAGACTATCAAGACATCAAAGACCCGATGATGGAAAAGAAAATCCAGTAAGATTCAGTAGAAAATGACCCCAGACTGGATGAGTTTAGCAGATTTAGGTCCACAATGTCTCTGTGTATTACCTAAACCACGTGAGTGAAGATTCTCCACCAGTTCATACAAAGACATTAGAGCAATGATGCCAGTTTGATGGAATATACCTGTTACTGTTCTGTTGAGGAGGGGTTTCAGCCACCAGTTATCTGCTGGTCTTTGTCTTCTGAACCGTCTGCTCTCTAACAACCAACCATCAACCCGTTCCTAGAACTACAGCAGCTGCTGGATGGGAAACTATTCTGATCTCTCACGATGGTAACAAGTGAAAATCAAAGTCTGTTCACTGCCAAAGTCTAAGTTTACTCTTAATAGCTGAAGTCAAAATGGGGACCAAGTTCACATTTTGCATATAAAATCCAATCCAGAGCATTTTTGAGTCGTTTTTTAAGGAATTTCTATTTCAGAATAACCCCAGGAACTCTAGAAGTAAAAACTACAACACAGACCTAAACTGATGTGGAAAGAGTTCATCAACACACACCCAGATACCTGTCCCCTCATACAATCCATTTATCAATCACATAATCTAGAAAGTAGATATTTAAAAGGAACACAGTTTAACCAGGTGGTCATTCCATCTATCCATCTGTGACCCGCCTCTTATTTGCAACTCTGCATGTCTTTTCTACTTAAGAAACTGGTTAAGAAGGATTCCAGTTATCAGCCTTGACTTATATGCCGTACATGAGGGATTAACCCTAACCTGTTAACTCTAACACTAACCCTAGTGACTAACCCTAACCTCTGCAGAGACGGTCAGAGTGATCGAGGATATTGTTCTATAGAGCCTATTTTTAATAAACTGCAGTGCCTTTATTTGTGTATTAATGAATTCCAAAAAATGTGTGGTTCACTGATGATATTTTTAGAATTTTTGTACAATAATGGAAGCTCAGGCTCAGTAGAATAAGCTAAATATGGAAACCCATTCATAGAGATAAAGGAAACCACCAGAAGCTCTCTTTAAAGAGTTTACCAACCCAACGAATTTTTAGAATACCTCTGGTATTCAGATCCCGTCTGCCAAACAGACCAGCAGGGTCGACGAATCCAGCAGTCAGGATTTAACTGCATCTGGCTGATATTTACTCTGGCTCCAACCCACTGGTTTCCTCTCATTCAGTCTCCTAGTCTCATTCATGTTTTCCTGTCTTTCTCCACTCTTGTCCCTCTGGTTAATTCCCTCTTTCTGACCGAGCCAAAGACAGTCGAGTTAAACCGCCCTGATAACCTCTTCTCTCCCTAAGCCTTAGCGTCTAATGGGATTGGACCGGGACAGGGAGACATGCAGCCAGAGAGTGAGACACGCAGCCAGAGAGTGAGACACGCAGCCAGACAGGGAGACACGCAGCCAGAGAGTGAGACACGCAGCCAGAGAGTGAGACATGCAGCCAGACAGGGAGACATGCAGCCAGACAGGGAGACACGCAACCAGAGAGTGAGACACGCAGCCAGAGAGTGAGACATGCAGCCAGAGAGTGAGACACGCAGCCAGACAGGGAGACATGCAGCCAGACAGGGAGACACGCAGCCAGAGAGTGAGACATGCAGCCAGAGAGTGAGACACGCAGCCAGACAGGGAGACATGCAGCCAGACAGGGAGACAAGCAGCCAGAGAGGGAGACACGCAGCAAGAGAGGGAGACAGAGGGATTGTGAGAGTGAGACAGCCGGTTTAGAGGAAAGTGAAGGCTTACATACAATGACTGACAGACGTGATAGTGAATGAACTGGAGTCTGATGGTAGAATTCAGAGGAAACCAGAGAAAACGACGTTCTGTCACTGTGACCATCACTAAAGGCCTCTACTCACTAACTCAGACCAAAGATACCAACGGTGAGAGAATGGTGGTGATATCTTTGGTCTTGGCTCTACATCGGTGGTCCTGCGTCACTGCGAGACGGGTTCAAGGATGGCCGTTGTCATGGCGACCAAAGACTGCCATAAAATTCTGACTGTCAGAAATTCTGGGTGATCATCTCACAGTGTGATGCTGCTGGACCTACGACAACTAACTGACCAATAGAAATGCAGGATGAAATGACGTACTGATCAATAAACCCAGATAGATGATTTATGGAGACAAAATACATCAATACCAGTATGTGGGATTTAAACGGAGAAGACAGACTAGTAGAGTTGTGGCAGCAGAAGCCTTTTAGATGTGTCCTCCAGCTCAGACCACAACCGGACAAAAAGGACCAAGCATGGAAGGAGATAGAACCCAGGTTAGTAAGCTAGCATTAGCATTTGGGATTTCTCTCCAAACACAAATGCCAGCAGGGAGAGAGCTCTGTTCATGTTTGGCTAGTTTCCCTGTGATTGTAGGGTTCATGTTCGGCTAGTTTCCCTGTGATTGTAGGGTTCATGTTTGGCTAGTTTCTGTGATTGTAGGGCTCATGTTTGGCTAGTTTCCCTGTGATTGTAGGGTTCATGTTTGGCTAGATTCCCTGTGATTGTAGGGTTAATGTTTGGCTAGTTTCCCTGTGATTGTAGGGTTCATGTTTGGCTAGTTTCTGTGATTGTAGGGTTCATGTTTGGCTAGTTTCCCTGTGATTGTATGGTTCATGTTTGGCTAGTTTCCCTGTGATTATAGGGTTTATGTTTGGCTAGTTTCTGCGATTGTAGGGCTCATGTTTGGCTAGTTTCCCTGTGATTGTAGGGTTCATGTTTGGCTAGATTCCCTGTGATTGTAGGGTTCATGTTTGGCTAGTTTCCCTGTGATTGTAGGGTTTATGTTTGGCTAGTTTCTGCGATTGTAGGGCTCATGTTTGGCTAGTTTCCCTGTGATTGTAGGGTTCATGTTTGGCTAGTTTCCCTGTGATTGTAGGGTTTATGTTTGGCTAGTTTCTGCGATTGTAGGGCTCATGTTTGGCTAGTTTCCCTGTGATTGTAGGGTTCATGTTTGGCTAGTTTCCCTGTGATTGTAGGGTTCATGTTTGGCTAGTTTCCCTGTGATTGTAAGGTTCGTGTTTGGCTAGTTTCTGTGATTGTAGGGCTCATGTTTGGCTAGTTTCCCTGTGATTGTAGGGTTCATGTCTGGCTAGTCCCCCTGTGATTGTAGGGCTCATGTTTGGCTAGTTTCCCTGTGATTGTAGGGTTCATGTTTGGCTAGTTTCCCTGTGATTGCAGGGTTCCTGCTGACGTCTGACGTTACGGTGAGCGTATTGCGTCACTTCCTGTTGTAGCGCTGTGTTGTGTTCTGTGACTGTTGTAGCTTATCCACTCCATCTAATTTGATATTCATTAAATCTGTGTAGCGGTAATATTTGAATCGTAACATACACTCATTTTCTTCACGCACCCTCTCAGTACTTAATTCTAAGTTAATCTGTTATCTCTGTCCGCTAGCCTAGCACTTAGCAGTTAGCATGGCTTCTCCCTCTTCCTCTCCTTCTCTTTCCTGCTCAGTTTGTCACATGTTTAGTTACTCCTCTGCCTCCTTTAGTGATAACGATACCTGTAATAAATGCAGTCTCTTTGTAGCTTTGGAGGCGAGGCTCTCTGAATTAGAAGCGCGGCTCCGCACCATGGAAAATACCCCGCTAGCTGTTAGCCAGGCCCCCTTAGCCGGTGCAGACCGCAATAGCATAGCTGCTAGTGTAGCTTCTGCTAGCCGTCCCCTAGCAGCTCCCGAGCAGCCGGCAAGTCAGGGTAGCTGGGTGACAGTTCGTAGGAAACGTAGTCCTAAGCTCAAGCCTGCTGTCCCGGCACACCACAAACCACTTCACGTTTCTAATCGTTTTTCCCCACTCAACGACACACCTGCTGAGAAACCAACTCTGATCATTGGCAGCTCCGTAGTCAGAAACGTGAAGCTAGCGACACCAGCGACCATAGTAAAATGCCTCCCAGGGGCCAGAGCGGGCGACATAGAAGCAAATTTGAAACTGCTGGCTAAAGATAATCGTAAATACAGTAAGACTGTTATTCATGTCGGCGGTAATGACACCCGGTTATGCCAATCGGAGGTCACCAAAATTAGTGTGGCATCGGTGTGTAACTTTGCCAAAACCATGTCGGACTCCGTAGTTTTCTCTGGACCCCTGCGTGATCTGACCAGCGACGATATGTTTAGCCGTATGTCATCGTTTCGCCGCTGGGTGTCTACGTGGTGCACTGCAAACGATGTTGGCTTTATAGACAATTGGAGCTCTTTCTGGGGAAAACCTGGTCTGATTAGGAGAGATGGCATCCATCCCATTTTGGCTGGTGCAACTCTCATATCTAGAAATATGGCTTATTTTATTAGAACTCCTAAAGCATGACAACCCAGAGTTCAGACCAGGATGCAGAGTTGTAGTCTTCCACACCTCTCTGCAGTTTCCTCTCAGCTGTCACCCTCCAGTAATTCAGTTAGCTTCATTGAGACTGTGTCTGTCCCCCGACCACCAAAATTCAATAAAGTAAACAATTCAAAAATAAACAAAAGACATAGTAACCATAAAAATCTAATTAAAATTAATACCACTATTTCAACTGAGTGAAGAAACAGGACAATTAAATGTGGTCTGTTAAATATTAGATCTCTCTCGTCTAAATCTCTGTTAGTAAATGATTTGATAACTGATAACCAGATTGATTTGTTCTGTTTGACTGAAACCTGGTTGCAGCAGGAAGAATATGTTAGTCTAAATGAATCAATTCCTACTAGTCATACTAACTGTCATGTTCCTCGAATTACAGCCCGAGGAGGAGGAGTGGCAGCAATTTACCTCTCTAGCTTAAAAATGAACCAGAGACCTAAACCTAGTTACAGTTCATTTGAAAATCTTACTCTCAGTCTCTCTCATCCAGATTTAAAAGCTCAGAAACCAGTTTTATTTGTTGTTGTATATTGTCCTCCTGCTCCTTACTCTGAGTTTTTATCTCAATTCTCAGACTTTTTATCTGATTTAGTGCTCAGCTCAGATAAAGTCATTATTGTGGGTGACTTCAACATTCATGTTGACGTGGACAGTGACAGCCTTACGACTGCTTTTAATTCAATATTAGACTCAATTGGGTTTTCTCAACATGTAAATAAACCAACTCATAGTTTTAATCATACCCTTGACCTCGTTCTGACTTAAGGCATAGAAATCAAACAGTTAACAGTATTTCCCCGGAACCCTCTTCTTTCTGACCATTTTATGATAACATTTCAATTTACAACAATAGATTGTATAGGAGTTAAGAATAAATATCATTACAGTAGATGTCTGTCTCACAATTCGGTGACTAAATTTAAGGAAATAATACCCTCTCTATTTAGTCCAGCACCACTTACTGATATAATGGAAGGGAAATATTATAATTTTACCCCCACAGAAGTGGATTATATTGTTAATAATGCTGCAGCCTCACTGCGTACAACACTTGATAGTGTTGCACCTGTAAAAAAGAAAGTTCTATCTCAGAGAGGACCTGCTCCTTGGTATAATTCCCAGCTGTGGACTTTAAAGCAGGCGTCCCGAAAGCTGGAAAGGAAGTGGTACTCCACTAATTTAGAGGAAGTTTATGTAGCTTGGAAAAAAAGTCTAGTAATTTATAAAAAAGCTCTTCGTAATGCCAGGACAACATATTATTCATCTTTAATAGAGGAAAACAAGAACAACCCCAGGTTTCTCTTCAGCACTGTAGCCAGGCTGACAAAGAGTCAGAGCTCTGTTGAAACTTGTATTCCTTTAGCTTTGAGCAGTACCAACTTCATGAGCTTCTTTACAAATAAAATTATTACGATCAGAGAAAAAATTAATCTGGCCCTTCCTGCAAATGTCACAGATGTATCATCGAGTACAGTTGCTTTAGAATTGGCTTTAAGACCAGATGGATATTTAGAATTTTTCACTCCCATACATCTCTCTGAACTAATTTCAATAGTTTCTACATCCAAACCATCGACATGTCTTTTAGATCCTATGCCAACTAGACTGTTCAAGGAGGCTTTACCTTTAATTAATTCCTCAATGTTAGATCTGATTAATCTCCCTCTAGTAACAGGTTATGTACCACAGGCTTTTAAGGTTGCTGTAATCAAACCTTTACTTAAAAAGCCCACTCTAGATCCAGATTTTTTAGCCAACTATAGACCAATTTCCAACCTCCCATTTCTCTCCAAAATTCTGGAAAGAACAGTTGCAAATCAATTATGTGAACATTTACAAAGGAATAGCTTGTTTGAAGAGTTTCAGTCAGGCTTCAGAGTGCATCATAGCACAGAAACAGCTCTGGTGAAAGTTACTAATAACCTTCTCATAGTGTCAGATAATGGACTGGTCTCTATACTTATTTTATTGGACCTTAGTGCAGCATTCGATACAATCGACCACAAACTTTTATTACAGCGACTAGAACATTCTATTGGCATTAAAGGGACAGCACTGGACTGGTTTAAATCCTACTTATCAGACAGGTTCCAGTTTGTGCATGTCAACAATGACTCTTCTGAGCATACTAGGGTTAATCATGGAGTTCCTCAGGGTTCTGTCTTAGGACCAATACTGTTCACATTATACATGCTTCCCTTAGGCAATATTATTAGGAAGCACTGTATTAATTTCCATTGTTATGCTGACAACACTCAATTGTATTTATCTATGAAGCCAAATGAAACTAATCAGCTAGCTAGACTGCAAGATTGTCTTAAGGACATAAAGACCTGGATGACCTATAATTTCTTACTACTAAATTCAGACAAGACTGAAGTCATTGTATTTGGCCCCAAACATCTTAGAGAATTGCTTTCAAAGCATATAGTTACTCTGGATGGCATTACATTGGCCTCCAGTACTACTGTGAGGAACCTCAGTGTTATCTTTGACCAGGACATGTCCTTTAACTCGCACATAAAACAAATCTGTAGGACTTCCTTTTTCCACCTGAGAAATATTGTGAACATCAGGAACATCCTGTCTCAGAGTGATGCAGAAAAACTAGTCCATGCATTTGTTACTTCGAGGCTTGACTACTGTAATTCATTATTATCAGGTTGTCCCAATAGCTCTCTAAAACATCTACAGCTGATCCAAAATGCTGCAGCCAGAGTACTGACGGGAGTTAGCAAGAGAGATCATATTTCTCCTATACTGGTTTCTCTTCATTGGCTTCCTGTTAAATCTAGAATAGAATTCAAAATCCTTCTTCTGACATATAAAGCTCTTAACAACCAATCTCCATCATATCTTAAAGACCTGATAGTACCATATTATCCTAGCAGAACTCTTCGCTCTCAGACTGCAGGCTTACTTGTTGTTCCTAGAATCTCTAAAAGTAGAATGGGAGGCAGAGCCTTCACAGTTATCAAGCGCCTCTCCTGTGGAACCAGCTCCCAGTTTGGGTTTGGGAGGCGGACACCCTCTCTATTTTTAAGACCAGGCTTAGAACCTTCCTTTTTGACAAAGCTTATAGTTAGGGCTGACCGGGGGACTCTGACGGGGTATGCTGGTGTTTTCATTTGCAAAACTGACTTCCCCTCTTGACGTCCCTTTAGTGTGCCCCTAGTTCTGCTGCTATAGGCCTAGGCTGCTGGGGAACCTCTCTTGATGCACTGAGCCCTTCTCTAACTACCTATGTATTTACTATATATACCATTATTGCATTACATTCACTCTGTTTCTTTCTGTGTCCTTTCTCCGAGTGTCCCTGGTCCCAGAGCTGGATGCTTCAGATGTGTGGCTGTGTTTTATGGTCCTTGTGTCCCACCCCCCCACCTCTCTATCTCTACCCCTCCATCTCTATCCCTCTACCTCCATCCCTCTATCTCTACCTCTCTACCTCTTCTGTCCCTCTCAACCCGCCCGGCCAGCAGCAGATGGGTCCCCCCACATTAGAGCCGGGTTCTGCTCGAGGTTTTTTTCCCTGTTAAAAGGGTGTTTTCCTTGCCACTGTCGCCTTTTGGCTTGCTCTGGGGGTCAGGCATATGGATTCTGTAAAGCGTCTCGAGACAATTTGACTGTAATTGGCGCTATATAAATAAAATTGAATTGAATTGAAATTCATGTTTGGCTAGTTTCCCTGTGATTGTAGGGTTCATGTTTAGCTAGTTTCCCTGTGATTGTATGGTTCATGTTTGGCTAGTTTCCCTGTGATTGTATGGTTCATGTTTGGCTAGTTTCCCTGTGATTGTAGGGTTCGTGTTTGGCTAGTTTCCCTGTGATTGTATGGTTCATGTTTGGCTAGTTTCCCTGTGATTGCAGGGTTCGTGTTTGGCTAGTTTCCCTGTGATTGTATGGTTCATGTTTGGCTAGTTTCCCTGTGATTGTAGGGTTCGTGTTTGGCTAGTTTCCCTGTGATTGTATGGTTCATGTTTGGCTAGTTTCCCTGTGATTGTAGGGTTCATGTTTGGCTAGTTTCCCTGTGATTTTAGGGTTCATGTTTGGCTAGTTTCTGTGATTGTATGGTTCATGTTTGGCTAGTTTCCCTGTGATTGCAGGGTTCGTGTTTGGCTAGTTTCCCTGTGATTGTATGGTTCGTGTTTGGCTAGTTTCCCTGTGATTGCAGGGTTCGTGTTTGGCTAGTTTCCCTGTGATTGTATGGTTCGTGTTTGGCTAGTTTCCCTGTGATTGTAGGGTTCGTGTTTGGCTAGTTTCCCTGTGATTGTATGGTTCGTGTTTGGCTAGTTTCCCTGTGATTGTAGGGCTCATGTTTGGCTAGTTTCCCTGTGATTGTAGGGTTCATGTTTGGCTAGTTTCCCTGTGATTGTAGGGCTCATGTTTGGCTAGTTTCCCCGTGATTGTAGGGTTCATGTTTGGCTAGTTTCCCCGTGATTGTAGGGTTCATGTTTGGCTAGTTTCCCCGTGATTGTAGGGTTCATGTGTGGCTAGTTTCCCTGTGATTGTAGGGTTCATGTTTGGCTAGTTTCCCTGTGATTGTAGGGTTCATGTTTGGGTAGTTTCCCTGTGATTGTAGGGCTCATGTTTGGCTAGTTTCCCCGTGATTGTAGGGTTCATGTGTGGCTAGTTTCCCTGTGATTGTAGGGTTCATGTTTGGCTAGTTTCCCTGTGATTGTAGGAGCTCAGTTTATGCTTCAGTTGTTTATTTTTCATGGATGGACGGCGCATGCTGATGACATTTTATTCTTCGTTCACATCGATTCACGTACATCGTAGGTTGAGATTCAGCTGCGTTTTCATCGTTAATCTGCACAGAGCAAGCTTCACATCGCGCCCAAAGATTATTAGATTCATGTTGTACAGCGGAGCAAAGTGGGAACTTATAGGATTGGTAAAATCACAGTGTGTAGAGGCCTGAAGATGTATGGAGTCGATCCTGTGACCTATGTTCACTCTTCTTGTGCAAATGTTGGGTTTAAAGTGATAAAATCTGAACCACCAGCATCTAAAGCTTGCTCAACTCACTCTTATCTCACACTGAGATGTTGGGAAATGCAGACAAACAGAGCTGTTGGTGGGATGTTTATCTACTCTAGATACTACGGTCAATGAGCAGCTACTATTTAAAATGATCTGAATAATATGAGGTGGATAAAGGTTTGATTTACTATATTCACACTAACTACTGCTCTTATTCTCATCAGCTCTTAGTAGTATGAACACCAGGATACGTTACATTACAGCATCTCATTTTCCTCATGGTGACCATTTATCTACGGTGTACTCATCATGTAAACTAAATAATTTGCTCACAGTCACATGTTTAATAGACATGAAACTAGAATCAGTTGGAGATGATATTTAAAGAAGAGTCCAGAAACGTGGTCACACTGAAAGACAACTGAACAGCAACTAAAAGTTCCCATAAATGAAGTAACTGAAACCTTTACAGGGCATGGCCAGATGTTGACAGTTATGTTAAACTTTGCATACAGAATGACTGAGTAAACCACTATTTAAATGATTGCTGAGGTTAATATGGATTCCTGCTGTTTTATATCTCCACTAACAATAGCTGAAACAACCTGTATCTTCCCATTTGTGGTGTCTTTTGTAATAAAGGAAAAAGTGTAAAGAGAAAACAGAAAGCCTGTTTGCTTCAGGAAGGACAGATGAGTAAATGGAGTGCTGCCACTCTGAGAACTGACTCCCTCGTTCTTTTTTGGTTCTCTTCATATCTTTGCCATCCTCCTTAATTTTTTTTTCTATTTCACAGCCGTCTTGTTTCTTCCTCTCTGTCCTCAACCATCTGTGCCCAGAGGACAGTCACTAAATGGGGCATATTTCCAGCTTTACTGTCATTATTCAACCCAGGAAACTTCATTTCTGTAGACTTCACTTAATGCACTGATCAAATCAGCAGCAGAATTAACTCTCTGGATTTTACCTCTTCATCCAAACACTCTCTTCCACTGAATATTTCTGTTTTTTTCTTGGGGACAGAGAGTTAAAGGGTCAGTTCAGGTCTACTAAGTGTATTACTTTAAAACCAGCCACTTGTATGAGGCTTTGATGCCAAACTCTTTGCCGTCTCTTAAAGCAGAAGATCACCACATGAATGCAGTGCTAAAAGCACATTTTCTCTTTAAACAACCTGCGCTCTCGTTTAGCTAGTGAGGGAACTTAAACTAACGAAGACAGAGATTTTAGCCCGTTACCTGCTGCTCCCAATTAGCAGAGCAGCCTGAAGTGAGAAGTCATTTACAGAGAGCTGTGAACAACATCCTGAGGAGGGAATAACACATCCTCATTAATAACCATTCAGACCAACATGGTGACATAACAACTCTTCACCACCAGCCTGCTGCATTAAGGGGTTTAATCCAGCTGTTCCTGTTAATAAATCTACAGAAAGGCTTTAAACGGACTGACAGGACAGCAGTCAGACAATATTATGACCTTCAGATCTACTGTGTTTGTTCTATATGTTTTAGCAGCCAAATAAATGAAATATATCCCTACGTTTCAGGCTACCAGCTCCTGATGTTTCCTCATGTTTCAGTGTCACTAAAGACGGACAGGGAATGAGGAAGTAGAAAAGTTCAGATGATCTCTATCTGTAAACAGAAGCTAAACCACATGATGCCTCCACTGGATCCAGCTCTTCTGGTTTCTTTGTTTTATTACTTTCTTTGTTTTGGAATCCATTTCATTTTGTTCTGACATATAGTCTTCCTCTGTTCCAGATGTGGTTCTCTGATACAAATTTATAGTAGGATCCTAATGATAAATAATGTTTGTGTCCTTTAATTAATCATAAAACTGTCCTATCAGATGCAGAGAAACAACAAGTTACAGCCAGATCAGATAAATATAAATAAATATTTAAATCGTTCCTATGATTAAAGAGTTTACCTGTGGCTTAAAACACAAAATAATCCAGCTATTATTATGATTAATGTTTACTATGATGCTCCACATTTTAAGAAAAAATTATCCTGACACAGAGAGAAATACATAAATGATCCAGAAGACCGTCTACCGATATCTGCTGATGGGACAGAAACAGACAGAATGGGGAAGAAAAGGTCAACAGGGAGATAAAGTGATAAAACTCCAAAGATATTCAAAGAAAGACACTCAGAAAGATAAGAGAAGCAAAGGAGGATGACGGCAGAGAAGTAGGCAGGAGGGCTGACAACCAGCAGACTGGATTCACAAGGAATGAAAACAGGAAGACAAGAGACTGTTCAAGCATCAACAGGTAGAGAAACAGAAAAAACAGGAAGATTTGAAAATGTTAAAGCTGGATCTACAGGTAGAGAAACAGAAGAGAAACCCTACAGGTAACAGGTACAGGTAGCACAGCCACAGGGACAAAAAGCTGGTAATGCTATTTTCATTTGCAAACGCGTAAAAAGGCTGTATCTTTATAACTGCATCAGACATCACCTGTTAAAGCGTGACCCTGACAGCCAGCTGATCTAATCATTATTCCTTGGTGGGAATAATGCCCGACTAAATCAACATAAAACAGCTTCATGACGACCAGAATCTGTGTCTCCATCTATACTGATGCTTATAAGTCGTGACAACAGATCTTCTGAACTTTGCTGCTTCTGCATGTGACTAAAAATACAGTTAACCTGCAGGGATTCAGTCCTTTTAACATCCATTTACAAACGTTTCCGTCTGAAACAGCAGTTTACTACATGTAAATCAGCAGTCATTCTGACGCTGCAGTGACAGAATCCTCGTTAATCCCAACGTCATCTGATCTCAGCACCATAAACAGCTCAATGACAGCAGCTCTGGTTCTACTCAGTACGGTATTTACATTAATAATGGAACAAACTTTACTATTAAACACAGTCCCTCAGCAGGCTCTCTGAGATCCTTATTCTGTAAAAGCTCCGTTTACCACTAGGAGTGTGACAATATCTCGATATGGCGATATATTGCGATATTTTGTCTCCCGATCGATTATCGATATGCTTCCGCCAAGGATCGATGCTTTTATTTAACATACGGCCGCTATAAACGGCTCTTTCAACGTTCATTGCTTATTGGGCAATTCCTTGGTGGTCCGCTAGGGGCGCTCCTCCCGGGAGTGACGGTGAAGTGGGCGGAAGTCGCCAGGCGAAGAAGATACCCATAGAGCGCACAAAGGGAGAAAACATGGCGGCAACGAGCGAGAAACAGAAGTTGAAAGATGCACCGGCAGCTTACAAGTCAAAAGTGTGGGTACATTTCGGATTTTACATCCAACCGCTGGCGACATCATCAGTGTTCAGAGAAGTATGTTCACTCCTGAACATGCTGAGCAGCTGCTCTTTCTCAGGAAAAACATGCACATCCCTGTGTAACATGGACATGTCCAGAAAGTGGATCAGTTTTGTAGAATTCTCAGTGTTTAAGTTCTAAAATCTGTGATGTTTAAAAATGCACTTTTTGAACTACATCATTTCTCAAGATAAATCATTTTGATATTTGAACGTAAGCTTAAGCTGTTAAGTTTTGTTTTGTGGTATGTTCTCTCTAAATGTGCAGGTAGATAGATGCCTTGCCGTAGATTTGCACTTGATCGCAGTTACACAGAAATGGTGTCGCTGTTTAAAAAAGGAACAAATAGCTTTGTTGCTGAAATTTTGCACTACAATAGTGATTCTTTTAAGAAAGACACTCATTTGTTTACAACAATATTGCAATAGAATAGTGTCACTGTTAAGAAGACGCTTGTATTTGTTTACAGAAATGTTACACTGAAATATTCTGATAAGGCACAAATTTTTGACAGATTGTGTCAGTAAAAGAGCAAAAAAAAATAAACACTTCATTTTTTTCCATTTAAAAATACCTTGTTTTTGTCATTAATAGTTGTATTGTGGAGTATCTTAGATTGATTTCCTGCCTAATATATCGATAATCGCTGTATCGCCATATCGTGAGATAATCATTATCGTGAGCCTTGTATCATGAATCGCATCGTATCACAAGGTACCCAGAGGTTCCCACCCCTATTTACCACCGACTTATTAGAACACACAGGCAGGTGTTTCACATTCACATACCTGGATCTGGACCTGAACACCTGGATTTCTCTATTTACATGTAGAAAACAAGAAAGAAAGAAAGAAAGGAAAAGAAAGCAAGTAGAAAGACCAGAAGTGGACAGGTAGTGTCTATAAACAGCCAGACTGAGTAGTAGAGACACCTCTCTGCTAGCATGCATCAGATTTACCTGCAGGCTACAGGACAGGATGGACGCTAATCAGCTCACCTGTTGCACAACACACCAGCCACATGACACTGACACACACATATACACACACACACTGACACACACAAACACACACACTAACACCTACAGATATACAGACACACTAACACACACACAAACACACTCACTAACACACATAGATATACACACACACACTAACACACACAAATATAAACACACAATAACACCTACAGATATACAGACACACACACTCTAACACACAGCGTGCATGCACCAACTCTACCTTTAATCACACACACAGCCCTGGGGATAATGAACACACATCTGTGAATATTCCACTAATTATCAGCGCCTACAGGGTTCATGAATCTCACAACCCAGAGGGAAAAGTAGAGAAACTGAAAAGATAAATGAATTAAAAGAGAAGCAGAGGAAACAATGGGAGCAAAGGGAGAGGGTAGGAAGGTAGGAGGGTAGGAGGAGAGGGTAGGAGGGTAGGAGGTGAGGGTAGGAGGCAGAAGGAGGTCAGAGAGGCAGACTTTCACCCCACTGTGTTCAATAACGCTCTGAGCTACACTAACTCTGAGCTTCAACAGAAACTAAATATACCAGGAGCATACATGAACACACTAGGGTTGTCAAGGTTAACCGGTTTTACAATAACCACGATTATAAATAGATATTCGTCACATTTTTCACAACCACGATTATCCGTAGAAAAGCCTCGCAAGAGGTGCAATGCAAGAAGCGTGAGCTGCGCTGAGTGGAGAGAGAGTGGCTCCTTGGCCTGTGCACGCGCTGCTGTCTAATCGGCATCACTGCGCGCGCGCACACACACACACACACACACACACACACACACACACACACACACACACACACACAGAGAGAGAGAGAGAATTATATGATCAGTTATGACAGATTCTTTACTCGAAGTGTCCCTAATATTGTGGCCGCTGTGCGCAATGAGGTTGCCAAGATGGGACTGTCCGCCGCACGCGCGGTAACTGTCGGTTCCGAAGTCAGCGGTCCGGTGGCCGGGCCGCCCCGAGGACCCCCCGTGCCCCGAGTTTCCTCCCGGAGCCAAAACAACCGGCGGGTTGGGAGCTCCGGTTACCTCCTGCGCTCCCGTTCCCCGCCCGTCGCAGCCGGGCTGCTTTCCTGCGTCCGCAGGCGAGGGGAAGGCGGCGGGCCGCGGCGGGTGGGGAATGGGAGCGCAGGAGGGAACCGGAGCTCCCGACCCGCCGGTTGTTTTGGCTCTGGAAGCCCGTGCCCTCCTCCGAAGATGCTGTCGGCCCGGTCCCCTCAGCAGGGAGCGTGGTCCGGGAAGCCCCGCTGCCCGCTGACAGTGGTAGTGGAGGAGACAGTAACCTCCAGGACAGGGAGGCTGTCTGTCTGCCTGGACCTCCTGTCAGACTCTAGAGTTTTCCCTGGGAAATGATCTGGGTGTTTTGATTAATTGTTGTAAAATTAGTGGTGAATTGTTTATATAAACGTTTTAGTAAAAATAAATAAGACTCCCATTTATCCTTTTTTCTGTAGTTATATTGTCTAAAATTGTGGAGGATATTTAAAGCTTAAAATGAAGTGTTTTTAGAATCTTTAAATGTATTCTTTTTATGTCTTTTTGTTTTGTTTGATTTACAAAGTAAACACTACGTTATCAACCATACATTAAATTGCAACATTCCATAATACATAAAAGTCTCAAAGAGGCACTTCACTAGAACTTACTAGAATTTACTCACTAACTTTTGTTTTAATGATGGCAGCTAAAGAAGCCTTTAAGTTCCTCAAGTTAATGACTGTTTTGTAATGCAATTTGCACTTTTATTTACTACAAAGACGTGTTGGAACAATTTATTTTATTTTATAAGAACAGTAAATGCTTAAAAGTTTACGTATTATTAAAGAGTTTATTTAAATACAAACACTGGGTTTTTTCTTTCATAATGTCGATAATCGTGAATAATCGTAAAATCGCAATATTTCCTTCCACAATAATCGTGGCTCAAAAAATTGAAATCGTGACAACCCTAGAACACACTACATGTTAGTTTAACTTTGAGCTTCAACAGAAACTACATGAACACGCTACACGTTAGTGAGCACAGCAAGGCCCACATTAACCCGTAGGTTCTGATAGGTTCTGGTCTGCAGGGGGAACCTCATCCCTTTGGGCTGAAGATGAATTTGTGATCACTGGAAGCAGAAATTGGAACAAGTCACAGCCAGCAGAGCTTCTGTTTCAAACACTATAAAACCAATAAACACACACTAATAAAAAGACTTGTTTAAACTCATTAAAGTGTATCCTGATGGTCTGGCAGCAGACAGATGTTTCCTGGATGTTCTCCTCTGTAACCACAGCAGCATTAGGCCTTCGCTTTACGCATCTCAACATGAGAAACCTCATTTTCTTCAAGGTGGACGACAGAAAAAGAAAGAATGAATGATGGGGAGAAACAGCTGATGACGCATGAAATGTGCACCTAAACTCCACATCGACCCTTCATTACACATCACTGCAGATCATGTAAGGCCCTGATAATGCTACTAAAGTCTCAGACACTTTGAATTCTTCAAGGTCTTGAGGTCCTGCAGATGGTCAAAGATCTGTCCTCCTAGATATCCTCCAGGTTTTAGATGTGTTCACCAAAGCAGTGGCTCTGATGACATAATTTAGTGTTCAATGACAACAGACGATCTGCGGTCCCAAATGAAGACCAACCATCTGGGAAAATCTGCACTTACTGTTGCAAGAAGAGAGAAGGAACCCCTTCAGAGGCTTCTGTTGATGCTACGAGTCTTCTCAAGGCCTCTGCTTTCAGAACACCAGAGCTTATAAATAATCAGAACAACACACCCTGGGTAGGACACTGAAATACTGAATGATGCTTTTCAGGAAGAAAACACCATCTGCAGAGATCTTTAACTCAAATTTCCATTATTCTGGAGGGATTTAATGTCTTGTTGTGTATCCAGGTGACTCCAACTCTCTCTCCTCCCTCAGTCACTTCCATACAGTCTCTGCTTTATCCTTGCAGTCTTTCTCATAAAAACACATTTAATTCATTTCTAATATCCCAGGGACTGACCCTATCCATCCATCTTCTAATAAAAAGCTGCACTCATCCAGTCACAGACCAATCTATTCATCCATTCACCCTCCTGGTGAACACAGACTGACACCAGAAAAGCTAATAACTACAGAAACAAATCAGGAAGACTCCCTCCTAGTAATGCAGCTTTATATTTTTGCATAAATACTTTTGTTTTTCTCTCAGTTCGTTAAAAATTCCGAATCCATCAGCATTCAACAGGTAAATCTATTAAAGTAGACATTTAGTCCGACTACATAAATCCTTAAATTAAGTCCAGCTGTTAGACAAAGATGATTCCAGTCGGCCACTTCGTCAGGCACAGAAAGGGTTACTATAAATATCTCCATACAATGAAGGCACAACAGTTTGTAGTGAAAACAACACATCCTTTTGTTGAGCAGCTTTGTAGGGCTCCAGCTCTGGGTTTAAGCAGCAATGGTTCCAGAAACACAGCCTGTAAAATACGACGTCAGGAATAAACTGTCTCATCCATGGGAATACTAAAAAACAGCCGTCCAGTTCATATACATGTCAGGCGTTCAGCCGGCACACTCATGCACAACGATTTCCTGCAGCAGAAATAAAGGTTAAGAGCTGCTGGTGAATCAACGGACTGTAAGCTGTCTAATAAAAGACAACAGGACTTTACATGCAGCAGATACAGATGTGTTCTTATAGAAAAACTGGACTCCACAATGAAGCTCCTGAGCTGATCTGTCTTCATTAAAGGCCAACCGAACTAACTCTACAGAAATACATGTTTCACAGCGACAATACTTCTAATCAGGGGTCAAAACCCCAAATGAGTCACTGTCCTACTTATAAAGTGGGTTAGCATGAAGACAGCAGCAGCAGCAGGAAACGACTTTCTACCGTCCTGTAGCAGAATTATTATCTAAAGAGAGCATCAGTCACACCTTTAGACTTTAACTGTCTTTGTTTTTAAAATATTAATGCGATTATTATTATTTTTCCTAATGGATAGGTTTCTGTAGGCTCCTGGAAATAATCCATCAGCTAAATCTATCCAGAGGTGGCGCTATTACAGTCCATACTGGAACTTCTAATAAAACTTTGTGACTGTTATGCATCGCTTTTTGCTGCAAATAGAGGCACATCATTTGCATTTTTCCATTATTTTGATGTTGCAGGGGGTGAATGAATACAGTCTGGTTGGTCTGGGTCACCTGCAGAAATAATAAGAACATCAGACTCTGTAAGTTTTAAATAAGAGACTAAAGTTAATTTGGTGTTTTCTGGACAAGATCAAACGGTTGTGATGTAGGTCCTGGTTAACTAGCGGTGCTGTAGTAGTCTGTAGACCTATAGGCTAGAGCACATGATCTGTCTGATTCTACAGCCGCTGTTGTCCCCGTCAGGAGATCCTGTCCCCTGGAGGAGAGGAACAGGCCTGAATGGATAATCTAATGTCATGGAAGTCATGTGTGTGGCCGACAGCATCCAGGCAAAGCTTCCCTTCCTGCAGCGTTTCAACACTCCATTCTTTATCGACCGGCTGGACAAGGTGAGGAAGAAACTCATAACGATTCCTGATCAGGAAGAAAGAACTGAGTCACGTCGTCACAGGATGGAGTTTGAACGGGAGTGAAATAAAGTCAGAACGTAACCATGAGGTTTCACAAGCGCGCACACACACACCTAGACCTACACACACAGACACACACAGGCAAACACACTCCTCAGCCAAGGTCACAGCTGATCCACAGCAGCCAAAACCCACTAGTGTGAGCAGAAACAGAAACTAATCCCTGGTTCACCGGGAGTCGTATCATCCACAGGGTTATTAATAATAATAATAATAATAATAATATTAATAATAATAATAAAAACAGGGTTGGCCAACATCGCTCTCAGCAGAGACCAGACATGCACATGAGACCTCCTAGATAACCCAGAAATTAACTAGCACAAAACTACAACAGAAGTTGAAACAACAGCGTCTACTTAGAAAAACAGATCGACTGGTTTCAGCCTGAGTTCTATTTTCACAGCATTTCAGCTGCATTCACGCCACATTTCTGCTTAAGAGTCACTAAAGTTTAGAACCCAGGTTCACAGACCTCCACAGTGTATCAGCTCAGCTATAAAACCCTCCAGAGATCTGGGCCACAGCATCCTCAGAGGAACACTGAGCAGCTCACATTTTCTGCCAGACACATGGAGTGATGCAGGAGAGATGAGGATCAGACTGGGGCAAAGTTTGGACCGTTTATGGACCATTAGGTGTAAATATGTATTAACTGTTGCTATGACAACACTACATCATTCTTTAAACACTAACAGCTGTACTTTTGTTTCTGGAAGGATGAATTTAAGGTCCAGTCTCTGTCCTGCTGAAAGGCTTCCATCATCTTTTTCTCTTCAGCATTTGCAAAAGTTAACTTTAGAACCAGAAAGCTATATTTAACTAAATTGGACCTTTTAGGGCCTTGAGACTTGATAGTTCAAATTAAACCGTAGCATTTAGAGGATGGAGGAGACCTAGATTAGATGACTGGCAGACAAGGACAGCTTCTCCAAACTGTCGGCTGTTCAAACATCCCACAGGAGAGAAATGTGTCTCAGAAAGAGATGAGATGGAGGCCTTCACCTTCAGTAACGCCACAATAAAACAGTTTGCACTGTTTTACAAACACCGTCAGCAGCAAACAAAACGAAAACCTACGCTCAAAGTCGGAGTCGTCATCGTCGTCCTCATCTCCGTTGGACTCTGTCTGCATCGGCTCCCCGTCAAACATCACTCCTTTCCCCGTCTTGCCTCCCGAGCCGGACCCATCCTGACTCCTGGTGTCTCTGAGGCGGGTGAAGTACTGAACTGCAAAATCAACCAGGTCTGACGGCCGCTGTCGCAGCACCTCCACAGTGTAGCCCTGCAGCAGCTCCGTCAACCCCACCGGGATCTCAATGCTCATGGCTGCGAGCAGCTCGGCGGTTTCTGATTTATCTGGACAGGAGGAAAGTAGAATTTATTATTAAACACATGGTTATGCTGGTGTCTGAGGGCTGGGTGGAGATGTGGTTCAGAGTTTCCTAACTAGGACTTTTATTGAGGCAGGACACTGTGTGCTGTGGATATAAACGATGTGACTGGAGACAGTTCTGCACTAGGAGGACATAACCATCAACGTTTAACTGCAAAAACAAGATATTACCCTATCATTCACTATAATACACTACCATTCACCATTCTACACTATCATCTATGAGCTGCTGGAGGGTCAGGGGCACATGAAGGGCTGCTGGGGGACTTTATCTGGGGTTGAACACACAAATACTGAGTCTTCACAGCTGCACCCAGCAGATATGAAACCAACATCGACCAAAGGGTGGACACAGAATGGAGAAATTCAGCGACACAAACTGAGCTGCCAGCCAGGGATGGTGGCCGGCTGGAGCTAGCTAGCAGAGCGGCTAATAAGCCAACACTTCCAGACAACCAACCGGTTGAAGGAGTCTTTCTGCTCCTTCTACACCTAGATCCAACCTGGCTGGACCTGCTCCATCGACCTGGTGCTAGTTAACTGCGCCAAACGCAGTCGAAGTCGGAATTTGAAGAGCTAATGTCACTTTGAAGCCATCAGGGAGCTAGCTAACCATGCTAGCTTAGTGAGCCTCCTTCAAGGAAGCCTGGAACCGTTAGCTTAGCAGGGCTAGTACACACACGCGCGCGCGCGCACACGCACACACACACACACACACACACACACACACACACACACACACACACACACACACACACACACACACACACATTAATGCTGTAGGGTTAGCACAGATATCAGAGCGGCCGGATAAACGGAGCGGCAGAGGAGCTACCTCCGCCGGTACTTACGTGGTTCTGTCCCCGGCAAAAGCAGCCAGTCCCTCCTTCCAGGTGTCCTCTCTGTCCGCTCTTATTTCTCCTCTTCTTTTTAGCCCCTCTCGTTGCCAGTGTAGCCTCGGATCCCTTCACACAGAACACACTTGTCGAGCTAACAGTTTGTTTTTTAGCTTCACCAGCTAACCTGATTTTTTTTCTCCTTTTAAACCGGAGGATGCCAATTTATTTACCCCGCCACCCACCGGGATGCTGGCTAAAAACTGAAAGAGACGAAGGAAAAAAAGCCTCTAAACGTCCACGCACTTGGTGAGGGTGGGACTTAGTGTGGCAATAAGGACAAGAAAAAAAGAAGCTGGCTAGCTGGCGGGCTAACTGGGCTCAGTGGCTAACTAGCTGCTAACTAGCTGCTAACTGGGCTCAGTGGCTAACTAGCTGCTAACTAGCTGCTAACCAGTAGTTAGCCGTTTTCTTCCTGGTAACTCCGCTGCAGCAGTCTCAAGATATGCGTTTGTTGTTTTTTTTTAATTGTTGTTTTTGCAGTCGCGAAAAAAAAAACTAAATCCCTTTTTAAAAAAAAAAAAAAAAAAGATATACTAGCAGGAAAGGCGGCTTGAAACACCGTGAGAATCCTAGAAGATGAACCCAGAGCACGTTTCCTTCCTCCCGGCGAAGCTGATCCTCAGAGCTGCGAACGAACCGCTGGCTCCGGAAAGCGTGAGGGGGCGTGGCTACCGACAGAGCGCAAGCATCTTAGTGCGCAAGCCGTTTGACACAGATTGACAGCCCGCGAGAGCAATCAGAATTCAACTGTGCCATACTCCAGCCAATCAGAAGCAGTCATGGAAGTGGAGGCGGGACTGAAGGCAGCACCATATTAGTGCACTTACAGGAGAACCACACCCACAGAAGTGACAGTTGGGAAGAGATCTTTAGAAATATTAACCAAAATATTATAAATATTAACCCCCCTGTTGTGTTGCTGCTCAAAATGACCCATTTTAAGGAGAAAAAAAATCAAAAAAATAAATAAATTATTAAAAGTATTTTTTCGGGATGAAATTTCTTCTGCTTCGCTTAATAAAAATAATCAACATATAAAATGGTTCATTTCACATATTGGCAAACCCACCCTGAATAGAAGAGCTGTTAATTTATCAACAAAATTAAATAAAAATTAAAAATCAATGTCATGTACAACTATTGTATTTTATATGTAGGCCTTTCAAGTTCCAACATTATTTCAGATTCAGAAAACTTTATTTGTCCCCAGGGGACAATTAAAAAGCACATGGAGCAGGCAGTGCAACACTGACGTAAGAAATTGAGTAAAAAACAAGAAATTAGAGATAAGAAACATAAATACACACACACACACACACACACACACACACACACACACACACACACACACACACACACACACACACATATATATATATATATGTATAAATACTACATGATCAAATTAATAAATAAGAGCTCACAAATTCCTGCAGGAAGCTGTTAAAATGCTAAATGATGATGTGATATTTTAAAAAAATGACTAATCTAAATCAAAAAAGAAAATTAGCAATTACATTACATTACATTAAAAATACTAGATGATAAAAAAATACCTGAGCCTGAACAAATACCTGCCAACATGCCTTCATCTGTAAAGGCTGCATATATGAGGAATGATATAATGATATATGACATAAAAAAGAAAATAACGACTAATTTAGATCTAAAAGGAGAGTAATCAACTTTGCTGCCCATAATTTCATTACAAATTAGGTCATTTTTTCAAAAGTTAAATGTGATTTGAAACAGAGAACAGCCATCAAACATTCTGATGTTTGTTATTATAAATGCTAGATGATAAAGGCTGCAAGAAATAGGAAAATGTTATATGATATAAACAAGTATTTTGGCACTTTACGATGCATTTTTCACTTTAGTACTTTTTACTCCTTGTATATTTTACACTTTATTGTCCATGTTTGTATTTAAGTATATTTTTCTTATCAGTTATTTCTGCTCATGTATTTGTGTTGATCACTTCACTCTTTCTGCTTGCTGCTGGGGCTCAATAAAGTATTTCTATTCCATGGATCTGATCCATCATTTCATCACTAATTATATCATTTTATAATCAGGTGTAATGTGAAACTGATAACTGACATCCTAATACTGCCACTAGTCTGCAGCCTCTCTTCAGAAACCATCAACCTGTTGGTATTTAATCATAAAACAATAAAAAGCTTCCCTCTCTGCCCTCTTCAGATCCATGTTTCCCTCCCTATCCTGCAGCTGATCATCTTTCCTTCCCTTCATAGGTCTGATCTACCCTCTACACCTGTAGGCTTCCTGTTTCCTCCTCCATCCTGCTCCTGTTCCTCCACATCCAGGTCTTCCGTCAGGTTCCTCCCGCAGATGGAAGCAGTCGGAGGTCAGCGGGTCACTGAGGGTGGATCTGAATCTATTCTGAGGTTTCCTGAGCTCCACCGTGCAGCATCTCCTCTTCCATTTCCACGTCTCAGCTGTCACCGAGGTCAAGCCGTTGCCATGGCCACAACCAGCCCGGATTTAATTCCTTGAACCGGTTTCTGATTGGCTGAGGTCTCTGTTTCCAGCAAACACACAGAGAGAAAAACCAGAGCTCCAGGCTCCCTCTGCTGGGAGAATCACCTCAACATGGAGGGAAAAGAGACATTTAACAAAACAGAATGTTTAAAAATTATTGGACAAACTTCATAAACCACAGCATTACTGTGATACAGGAGAGTCAAACTCATCTTAGTCCAGGTTCCACATTCAGTCCAGTCTGATCTCCAGTAAAACCAGTAAAACCACAGCATAATAACCTATTCTCCCCACGCTCTCTCTGCACTTTTAAACTTTATTTTTATTTTTTCTGTTAAAAAATTTTGCCACCCTTGTATATATTGTAAATAAAGCTGCTGTAACAATGTAAATTTCCCCTGGAGTGGGGAGAAATAAAGAACTTTATCTTATCTTATCTTATCTTATCTTATCTTCACCCAGTACGTGACCTGCCATACCAGAGACAATAAAACCCTGGACCTGCTGTATGCAAACATCAAGGATGCATACAGCTCCTCCCCCCTCCCCCCCGCTGGGCCAATCAGATCACAACCTGGTGAGACTGCAGCCCATTTACATACCTATGGTGAAGAAACAACCCCCCACCACCAGGTATGTGAAGAAGTGGTCTGACGAGGCCACTGAGGTGCTGCAGGACTGCTTTGAGACCACAGACTGGGATGTGCTGTGTGGTCCACACGGGGAGGACATTGATTCACTGACTGACACTATCACGGACTACATTAACTTCTGTGCAGAGAACGTCGTACCGACCAGGAAAGTATGGTGTTTCTCTAACAACAAACCCTGGGTGTCCCTGGAACTGAAGACCCTGCTGAAGGAGAAGAGGAGGGTTTTTGGATCTGGGGACAAAGAGGAGCTGAGGAGGGTGCAGAAGGAGATAAAGAAGAAGATCAAGGCGGACAAGGCCAGCTACAGGACCAAGATGGAATCTCACCTGCAGGACAATAACACAAGGGAGGTCTGGAGAGACCTGAGATCCATCTCTGGTTACAGCAGAGGCCATGAGAGGGGAGCTGCAGCAGGAGACCAGGAGTGGGCCAATGAGCTGAATCTGTTCTTTAACAGATTTGACTCTGCTCCCACTCCTCCCCCCTCTCATCAAAGCACCGACCAGCCAGCTCCTTCTTCACACCTCAGCTCTCTACCACCACCACCACCAACAGCACCCCTCCTCCGACCCCCGTCTTCTACCACCTCCGGACTCCGCATACAGCCCCATCACCCCTCCTCGTCTCACCCCCCACCACCACCATCACCCCTCCCCCTGCCACCCTCCGCCTGCCTCTCCATAACAGCTGATCAGGTGAGAAGTGAACTTAAAAAGATCAAGACCAGGAAAGCTGCAGGTCCTGATGGAATCAGCTCCAGACTCCTTAGAGACTGTGCAGACCAGCTCTGTCAGGTGCTGCTGCACATCTTTAACCTGAGCCTGAGTCTGGAGAGGGTTCCTCTGTTATGGAAGACTTCCTGCCTGGTTCCTGTCTCTAAGACCAGGAACCCCAGGGAGCCTAACCACTTTAGACCTGTGGCCCTCACTTCTCACCTGATGAAGACCATGGAGAGGATCGTCCTCAAGAACCTCCGTCCCCAGGTGAGCCAGTATCTGGATCCACTGCAGTTCGCCTACCAACCGAACATTGGAGTGGATGATGCAGTGATCTACCTGCTGCACAGATCACTGACTGACTCACCTGAAGAACCCCAGCAGCACTGTGAGGGTCATGTTCTTTGACTTCTCCAGTGCTTTCAACACCATCCAGCCTTCTCTGCTCAGGGTGAAGCATGAAGGAGCAGGAGTAGACTGTCACCTGGCTGCTTGGACCATCGACTACCTCACCAACAGACCACAGTACGTGAGGCTTCAGGACTGTGTGTCTGATGTGGTAGTCAGCAGCATGGAGGTCCACAGGGGACAGTGCTCTCCCCCTTTCTCTTCACCCTGTACACATCAGACTTCCTCTACAACTCTGGGAGCTGTCACCTCCAGAAGTTCTCCGATGATACAGCCATTGTTGGGTGTGTATCTGAAGGGGACGAGCGGGAGTACAGGATGGTCATCTCTGACTTTGTGGACTGGTGTGAGCTAAACTATCTGCAGCTCAACGCCAGTAAGACGAAGGAGATGATCGTGGACTTCAGCAGGAGGAGGACATCCCAGACTGCACCGGTGAACATCCAGGGTTTGGACATTGACATGGTGGACACATACAAATACCTGGGTGTTCACCTCAACAATAAACTGGACTGGACACACAATACAGAGGTCCTGTACAAGAAGGGCCAAAGTGGTCTCCACCTGCTGAGGAGACTGAGGTCCTTTGGAGTGTGCAGGACTCTGCTCAGGACATTCTACGACTCTGTGGTAGCGTCTGCTATCTTCTATGCAGTGGTCTGCTGGGGAGCAGGGAGCACTGAAAGGGACAGAAAGAGACTAAACAGAAGGTCAGGAGGAGGTTCTGTCCTGGACTGTTCCCTGGACTCCATAGAGGAGGTGGGTGAGAGGAGGATGTTGTCAAAGCTCACATCCATCATGGACAATCCCTCTCACCCACTGCATGACACTGTGGGGTCTTTAAGCAGCTCCTTCAGCAGCAGACTGAGACATCCACCCTGCAAGAAGGAACGCTATCACAGGTCCTTCATTCCATCTGCTATAAGACTTTACAACATCAGCATCACTGGCTGATGTTAACATAAACTGGACTATATCATTACCACCCCAAACCATAAAATATGCACAGACATTATTGCACTGCTACATCTTTGCACTTTTTAAACTTATTTTTTCAAGCCGCTTTATATTGCATTGTCTTACAGTGTGTCAATACTGCACTATTTCATCCTCATTTCTCATCCCTGTACATGTAAATATTATTACTACTGTTCTATTATTATTTTATTTCTATTACTACATCTATTGCTACATAAGCTGCTGTAACAATGTGAATTTCCCCTGGCGCGGGGAGAAATAAAGGACCATCTTATCTTATCTTATAAATAACCACAACTCCTAATGGTTTCTTTGTTTTAGTGCAAAACTGTTCGCATTTAAGGAATTATCTTTTTACTAAACATCATGAACAACCTGAAATTTATGAAGAAAAATAAATTGTTTCAGCAACAATCAGCTTCAGTTTATCATTTCCACATTACACCTTCAGATCACAGAGTTTCTGCAAAGGAACACAACATTTAGTCACCTGGAGCTGAACCATGGAGGATTTACCGGAGGATCAGAGCCACAAAAAAGACAAAAAAACAACAAAAACAAGACTAAATGTTTCAAAAATGAGACACAAATCTATCTATCGATCGATCGATCTCATTCATGGATCTCTCCATTCATATAAAACTGAGGCCTTCTATGGGTTTAGTTGTTCACTGCTGCCCCCTACTGCCTCCTGAACAAATGAACCAATAGCTGGAGGAGTTTTCTCCGGCCTCTCGTCTTCCTTTAACTCCTGAAACACCAACAGAAATCAGGTCCCTTTAATCCAGAACCTGCAGTAGGAGGTAATCAGGCTTTATCCCAGAAAAATAGTTCTGATACTGAAAATACACTCACATGATTTCCTTTGCACTGTTTGAAATTAAGATGAAACCAAAATATGATGTTGCACAGAACATTTCACCAATGCTTCTACACAAACAAACACCGGATTCCTTCCATAACAACAACAATAATAATAAAAAATACAAATCATCATCATTATTATTAGTAGTACATAGTGCTTTTCAAGACACTCAAACACGCTTTTTATAAACTAAAAAAATGAATGAATAAAGAGAAATAAAGATCTATAAATTATTATTATTATTACTGTTCAAGACACTTAGACTCTTTACAAAGCAGACAAGAACACAAACAATAATAATAAATGGTGAAAGCAACAGATAGAAAAGGGTATTTATGAGTTGTTTCTGTGTTTTTATTAAAAGGAAGCTTAAAGCATTTCCCCCAAAATGCTTTAAAACAAACTTAAATAAAAAACAGATTGGATCAGTTAAGAAGTTCAATTCAATTTTATTCAATTCAATTTTATTTATATAGCGCCAATTACAGTCAAATTGTCTCGAGACGCTTTACAGAATCCATATGCCTGACCCCCAGAGCAAGCCAAAAGGCGACAGTGGCAAGGAAAACACCCTTTTAACAGGGAAAAAAACCTCGAGCAGAACCCGGCTCTAATGTGGGGGGACCCATCTGCCTGCTGGCCGGGCGGGTTGAGAGGGACAGAAGAGGTAGAGAGGTAGAGATAGAGGGGTAGAGGTAGAGATAGAGGGATACAGATAGAGGGGTAGAGGTAGAGAGGTGGGGGGTGGGACACAAGGACCATAAAACACAGCCACACATCTGAAGCATCCAGCATCCAGCTCTGGGACCAGGGACACTCGGAGAAAGGACACAGAAAGAAACAGCGTGAATGTAATGCAATAATGGTATATATAGTAAATACATAGGTAGTTAGAGAAGGGCTCAGTGCATCAAGAGAGGTTCCCCAGCAGCCTAGGTCTATAGCAGCATAACTAGGGGCAAACTAAAGGGACGTCAAGAGGGGAAGTCAGTTTTGCAAATGAAAACACCAGCTCACCCCGTCAGGGTCACCCAGTCAGCCCTAACTATAAGCTTTGTCGAAAAGGAAGGTTTTAAGCCTGGTCTTAAAAATAGAGAGGGTGTCCGCCTCCCGAACCCAAACTGGGAGCTGGTTCCACAGGAGAGGTGCCTGATAACTGAAGGCTCTGCCTCCCATTCTACTTTTAGAGATTCTAGGAACAACAAGTAAGCCTGCAGTCTGAGAGCGAAGAGTTCTGCTAGGATAATATGGTACTATCAGGTCTTTAAGATATGACGGAGATTGGTTGTTAAGAGCTTTATATGTCAGAAGAAGGATTTTGAATTCTATTCTAGATTTAACAGGGAGCCAATGAAGAGAAACCAATATAGGAGAAATATGATCTCTCTTGCTAACTCCCGTCAGTAGAAGTCAGTCTGATACCAGCATTAAACATACATGTAGTTTATTCTGTCAGAGAGTTTGGCCTTTATGAACAGTCTGGAAACAATCAGAACCCATTATTACATCTACTTACACATTATTTACAGCACCGTAGTAAACTGGAACTTAAACGGTTTAATCTCTGAATCTGAATTAAAACTGATCTGTTGATGAACTTCAGCGCTGGATGGTTCAATAAAACGTCTCCAGGACTCAGGGAGAAACCAAACAACCAGAACTTTACAAGGAAGACTCAAAACGTGATGTTGGAAAATAAACTTTGATTTGATTCAGGAAGTCTTTTATTAATTATTTTACTGCATGACACTTTATTTCTGTAGGTTTCACATCACTGCTGAGTCTTAAGCTGCAACTGATCGACAGAAACTTTGTGAAGTTTTTAGACACACAACAGAAATGTGAATGTTTAACCTGAAGTTAAATCTGAACCACATCTCCACCTGAAATCTGAATGAGTAGAGAATGTTGATCTAATATTTCTGCTGTGAACGTCTGGAATAATCAAACAGAACATCTGGTTCTCCTGTGATGAACTGAGCCTCCTAACAGATGATTTACAGGCATTTAGCCGTTCGAACGACCAGACAAAGGGTTGAGTTTCTCTGAATGTCTGAAACTCAGCAGGTGTTCGAGGAGCTGGGAGGTTTTTAACATTCAGAAACAATTTTTTGACCCCTGATTGGACGGGAATCCAGACAGACAGGAGGAAGACCAGCAGACAGTAAATAATTACCATAGACTGTAAGGTATATGGCTGTGGGATTAATAAAGGTTTAATCTATCTATGGTAATTCCTGAACCAGAACCAGATGTGACACCACAGTAACAGATAAACTGGTTTTCATTCTATAAAAGACTCTCAGACACACACGAATAAGGCACAGACAACACAAATGTACAGCACATGTTAGCATTTCTTCAGATGATTTACAGAAAACCTGATAGTTGTAATTATTCTGTGATCTGAGGTAAAACAGGGATTAATAAATGAAGGAAGGTACATAAAGTCTCTCAGTCACTAATACTGAATTTTATGATATTTATGAAGAAACACTTCAGATTAAAGTGACAACGAGTTCCTGAAAAATAAATTTTAGAATCAGAATGTTTAAACCAGAGGTGTGAAACTGTACAAAGTGTAAAAACTTGTCAGTCAACAGAGTTTGGTTTGGTGGAACCCTACTGTTAATGCACTGACACAACTTTTATACATTTTTATGTATAAATTTTATATATTTACAAGGCAGAGGGATAACTGAACCTTCTTCCTTAATAGTTCCTATTTAGTTTATTTGCTTTGTCAGTTCAGGAGGTCAGGATCACCACACTGCTGTGGAAAGGAATGTAAATTAAAAATCACTTCTAGATCTTTACAAGTTGTTTTGATCGTAACGTAAAATACTATAGAGACTGTAGTATTCTGTTCCTACGGTGCGACAAAAGTCGATTTCCACTGTAAGTCAGAACTCCCACTCTCCTACCGATCCCCTGAGTACAGCACAATCCAAGGTGGCTCCAACTGGCCAATGAAAACAAAGAGTCTTCTTCTGATAGCACCGCGTGATGACGTATTCATCCGCTTCACTCGCCAACTAGTTCCATGTAACCGGTTCTGATGTAATGATAAAAAGCCGTAGGTTGAGGACGTCGTAAACCGAGGACTTCTTGTAGATCGTTCAGTTCCAGAAACCTGAGACTGAATGTTTCGTTCCTTTGTAGATTAACTGTGATCTGGAAGTTGTAATACGATGTAAAAGAAAAGCCCTCATAGAGCGCAGTCCCCCTCCAAGGCCGCTCAGTCCTCTTCCATGGCCGCTCAGTCCCCCTCCAAGGCTGCTCAGTCCTCCTCCATGGCCGCTCAGTCCCCCTCCAAGGCCGCTCAGTCCTCTTCCATGGCCGCTCAGTCCTCCTCCAAGGCCGCTCAGTCCTCCTTCATGGCCGCTCAGTCCTCCTCCAAGGCCGCTCAGTCCTCCTTCATGGCCCCTCAGTCCTCCTCCAAGGCCGCTAAGTCCTCCTCCAAGGCCGCTCAGTCCTCCTCCAAGGCCGCTCAGTCCCCCTCCAAGGCCACTCAGTCCTCCTCCAAGGCTGCTCAGTCTTTGTATCATTTCCGACGGCTGAAATCTTTAATAAAAATTGACCTTCCTCTGAGCACAGGCGTGTGTTCTGCATGTGTACGTTATGTACGGATACCGAATGGCTTGACCTAAATATGTAGCTGGCGGCAGGAAAAATGTTGTAGTTGTGGTTGTTTTCAGATTATTATGGTCTGGTTTTACTGGTCAGTAGAGAACAGATTGGGCTGCATGTGGCCCCTGGACTAAAATGAGTTTGACACCTCTGGTTTAAGCATTCAACGTTCTGCAACAAGTTATTTTTCAACATCAAACAGTAAAAACACAATCGCTTGATGTGAAATCTCACCAGAAACAACCTGGAACCCCAGAAAGTGTTATGAAACCTGACACCAGGAGGGTTATTGTATAAAAAGTGCCTCCGTCTCGATGCGTAATCAATATATAGGTAAAACTAATATCTATAAATAAAAGATATGTAAAATACAAAGCAAGTCTTGAGTAGTTATCATTAGCAATGCTGTGTTATCATACAGTGTTTTACAATTAGCTTCAGCAGAGTGACTCTAGAAATAAATCCAGTCAACACTGCTGGAAAGAAACAGCAAGATTTGAATGAGTGTTTGTTCCAAAATGCGATGTGAACCATTTGAAGCTGATCTGAAGGTGTTTAGTGGGGGAATGGGTGACGTCTTGATGGATTTAATGCATGTTTTCCTGCATTTGGAGCATTTTGGAGAAGACCTCTTCAATTCTTGCTGCTTCTCCTGCAAAATGAAAGCTTCCAGTGCATTTTAATCTCATCAGTAAGAACAGAAAGACTGGCCGGCGCCCCGTTAGTCCATCCTTTAACAGTTCTGTCCTTAGAAACAGTCATAAAGTTGAGATTAGAAAAGAAAACAACAAACCAGTGGACCAACTGATTCTTTTTCTTTACAAAAATGGCTCGAGTTTGATTCAACAGTTTCTGCTCATGTTATTTAGGATATTAACAATCAGTGGGATATTTTTATTGTACATGGCTTTCTCTGCACACAGTTGGTCAACAAGGATATCAGCATGAATCTGAGCAGGAATGAGTCCTTTAATAATCCTCCACCTGGAAAGCACACATGGAATGAATAGACTGGGCTCAAGTGATTTTTACCAAAAAAAGTGTAGAATGTGGCCTTAAAATCTTCTGGTTGGGATGGAAATAATGTTTTTAGTCTATTACTGGCTGCTCATTATTTGCTCTCTTATCTCCAACCAAAGGGAATCCTCTGAGAAGCTGCCGGACAACCAGCCCTGCCGTACCCTAACCCTAACCTCCTCTACCGTTCACTGGTTTAAATAAATATTAAAGGGCTGCCATGGTTACTGACAGCTTTCTCCTCTTATTGTTCCTCTAATGTCAGTAATGTGCTCATGGAGTCTGACAGGTAGAACTTCAGAATGTCAGAGAGGATCCAGGATGTTCTACTGCAGCAGGAGATCTATTACCAGAGAGAATACTACTGGTATTGTAGGGCCTTTATGTTCTACTACCAGGAGATCTGTTACCTATCTACTAGTTATTACCAGGATGAATACTACTGGTACTGTAGGATCTTGATGTTCTCCTGCAGTCTGATCAGGAGGTTGTGTTTGAGGATCTCTGGATGAGGAGAAGGTTCTGATGAATACATTCCATCTGTGTCAGACCACTGGGCGCTAATATTTGCTCTGGTGCTCCTAAAAACAGAGGAGGATGAGCTGAACCTTGAACTTCCTTCTATTTATCATCTGCTTTTTCTGTCGCTTGTTTTAAAACAACTTATTTTAACCCTCTGAACGCCTCCAGTAGGTTTGGAAGGCATTTATCTTTAAAAAAATACTAAATGACACCATAATCAGAGCCAGGAACTAGAAAACCAGAAGGAATGGTAACAAACAAATAAAGGTTTTAAACTAACCATGTTTAACGGGTGGATCTGGTGAAAAAATGACCAAATCTATCATTAAATCAGGAATTCATTCTACGTCTCATTAAAAATCACCAAAAATAAACCATCTGCAGCAACTAGATTCAGTAAAACACTCAAAATTCTACATTTTCAGCAAAACTGTGAAGCCATCAGTGAATCAGCAGATCAGAGAACCATCAGAGAGCCATAAGAGAACAACCAGAGAACCATCAGTGAACAACCAGAGAACCATCAATGAATCAGCAGATCAGAGAACCATCAGAGAACCATCAGAGAACCATCAGAGAACCATCAGAGAACAACCAGAGAACCATCAGAGAACAACCAGAGAACCATCAGAGAACAACCAGAGAACCATCACAGAACCATCAGTGAATCAGCAGATCAGGGAACCATCAGAGAACCATCAGAGAACCAGAGGAACCATGAGGACAGAGGAGGAGTCATGAAGCAGACATTCATCTCATTCTATCTGGCCATGTGACGTTCTCCCCGGTGATGACGTGTAAATCAGGATAAAAAACGAGCTGCTGTCATGGTTCCACATGAGTAGCCTGCTGATGTTCACCCCGGCAGAATAAAGAAGGAGCTGCTGCCGTGGTTACATGAGTAGCGGTCGCCGTGGAGACCACTCTGAGCTTCCTGACTCTCTGCAGGAGTCTGTTTGAACTCTGAGGGATAAAAAGGGAAATAAAAGGCTGCTGCTGGACGTGTTTTCTGCTGGAACAGTCATAGGGACGTCTGGCGTCGGCAGGAATCGCCTCAGTTATTCAAAATTTGAACCTTTTTTATTTCTGAAGCAAAAGGTGCAGCCGAAGGAAAATCTGCTAGAAGATTCTCATGTCTGATGAACAAAAGGTGGAGAAAGTTGAGCTAATTCCAGCTGACCTGACAGAATAACGAGTCTAGTTTATAATTAACAAGGATAGAAGCTAACAGGACATTATTGCTGTGATTTAGGTCTGACTTCAATATCTCTCAGTATTTAACTGCATTTAACCCTGTGAACCGTTTTTTAAATGCATGTTATATACATTTAAAAATGACTGAAATCCCCCCATTAATAAGAGCTACAAAACGTAAAAACTTGTCAGATTTTAAACTTTCCAATGATCTTTGAACTAATCATGTGTTACTTTTGGTTTTATCTGAAAAAGTTTGCAAATCTAAGCTTAAAATTATGATAATTCATTAAAATTGTCACATTTAAAAAAAACAAAACAGAAATAAAACGTTTGCTGGACTCAGATTCTGTAAAAAACTAAAAATTCTCCGTTCCTCCCCACAGCTGTTGAGTTTTTACTGACTCAGGTGGAAACAACAGTCAGTTAACAAAAATTCATGGACTTTTGGTCTGAACTGCAGGCAGTGTAAACACAGAGACCACAGATACTAAAGAAATAAAAATATAGTTAAATATCTGTAATATGAAGAGCCACCACTTTTTAAAGTGTTGGTAAAAGTTCTGGATACAGAATAATGTTACATGTCAAGTAACAAGTTTTGTAAATTAAAAACATCGGTAAAAAAGAGGTTATATTGCAGCAACAAATGAGCCCACAGTTGGTAAAAAACGTGACAGGTTCAAATAAAAAGCCCAGAAACTGCTTTAAAAGCCCAAAGTTTAACCATTACCACCATTTTTTTTCGAATGAAAGACCTCCTACACTGGAACCTGGTGGACAGAAGATACTGTTTTCTATTGTTCTGACGACATTTATTCTGCTCTGGATGAAGGATTCACAGACAGCAGATGTTAAATGAACACAGATGATTCCTTGGCTTCCAGCTGGACTCAACGTCTGAACTTCATAAAAAACGTCTCCAGACTCCAACAGTGAATCGGCCGGAGCCTGAATGCCAGAAGGTCACTGTCTGATTCCCTCCTGCAGAATCCAGCAGCTTCATCTGGTTACTAGAAGATTACAGCCTTTAGAGGGAACGTTTCTGTTTACAGGTCGATAGGAATGGATTACAGAACTTATTATTATTGTTATTATTATTATTATTATTATTATTATTATTATTATTATTATTATTATTATTATTATTATTATTATTATTATTATTATTATTATTATTGTTATTATGGTGTTTACAGGTCGATATGAATGGATTACAGCAGTAATTTTTATTGTTATTATTATTATTATTATTATTATTGTTGTTGTTATTATGGTGTTTGCAGGTCGATATGAATGCAGGGGTCAGAAGGTATCAGAAAACAAACTCTAGAAATATGAAAATCTTCACTTCACTTCTAAAAACCAAAGAATAACGACTAGACTGACCAGACCTCCAGACCTCAGGCCGGGTTTAGATGGACTAGATGTTCACCAACCATCTGCCTCATAGAGTCTTCAGACCAAACAAAGAGACACGGAGATAGAAGACAGGAAGCTGCAACTAAAATCAGGTGTTTTTACTCCATTTAAGAAATCGAGGAGGAGCCAGAGGAGGTTAGTGAACTAAATATCGAGCTGATCACTGTCCAGGGGGGCTGATCTGAGGAGGATCCTCTGACCTTCCTGTGGATCTGTGGAGGTTCCTCTGACCTTCCTGTGGATCTGAGGAGGATCCTTTGACCTTCCTGTGGATCTGAGGAGGATCCTCTGACCTTCCTGTGGATCTGTGGAGGATCCTCTGACCTTCCTGTGGATCTGAGGAGGATCCTCTGACCTTCCTGTGGATCTGTGGAGGATCCTCCGACCTTCCTCTGGATCTGAGATGGCTCCTCTGACCTTCCTGTGGATCTGTGGAGGATCCTCTGACCTTCCTGTGGATCTGTGGAGGATCCTCCGACCTTCCTGTGGATCTGAGATGGTTCCTCTGACCTTCCTGTGGATCTGTGGAGGTTCCTCAGACCTTCCTGTGGATCTGTGGAGGTTCCTCTGACCTTTCTCTGAACGGCTGAATGATCCCTTACAGATCAATAATGTTCTAAATCACTTCTATCATCCTGATTTTAGGAATCTGGCTGTTGGTACGAGTGAGGAGACAGAAATATCATTATTGCACTCTGAACTTTGATCTCCAGCATGGTCAGCTGCAGGATGAGACGCTTCCCTGATTTAATTTATACCGCTGAGTATCTAAATAACTACAGACCAGTGGTCTGACTGGTCAGGAGGAGGGGGTACAGCAGTAAAAACCCAGAGGATAAACCTCTCTACAGTAACTACAGTTAAACCAGTGGTCAGAAGGAGGGTAGTCTCATTGTTCAGTATAAACCCAGAAGATAAACCCAGAAGACAACCTTTAGTAAAGAGGAACTGATGCCCAAATGTCTCCAGGAGGATCAGTAGTTGTTAGTAGAAGCTGAGCAGGCTTCTGGAAACCAGTTTTCAGGGTTGAATCTATGAGTTCTGCTGCAATGTGGCGACGGGGAGACGCTCTGTGATCCAACCGTTCACTTCCTTCAGCACCGACTCAGCGACCTCCGGGAGGTCGTGGTGGAGAGCATGGTAGCCTCCTTCATACACCTGGAACAGGTAAAGAGCTACTTTATTATCAGATAACCATTTCTAGAGGCTGTGATTAAAGTTTAAACAGAGACGGGAACTAAAATTGTGGTTTGATGGAAAAAAATGATCATTAAATCTGAAACAAAAATAAACACTGCTTGGAAATCATAATATCCAGTAACCCTAACCCTATAGAATAGGATACTTTATTGATCCCTAATAGGAAATTAATCACTACTAAATACTATTATTAGTGGCGCAACGGTTAAGTCTCTGGACTACGAATCAGAAGGTCAGAGGTTCAAGCACCGATGTGGCCACTGTTGGGCCCTTGAGCAAGGCCCTTAACCCTTCCTGCTCCAGGGGGCGCTGTACTGTGGCTGACCTGTCGCTCTGACTCTGAAAATCAGAATTTCCCCTCGTGGGATTAATAAGGGATAATAAAATTTTAAAAAAATAAATTATTATTATTAATAAATATTACCAAAGAACATAAACTAATAAAGGACTTCCTGCTTGTTCTCTGAGCCTCTTCAGCTTCTCTCCTCTCTGGTTTTTCTGTCCTCTTTTAAACCTCCATGTGAGGAACCACATGTTCACAACTTTCCTTTTTGCAGAAACACATTCTGCTGACCAGGAAGAGTTTAATGAGGTCAAATAAACTTCCGTCTGTCACATCGAGGCTAAAAATAACTGAAGGGCTGCATCTGCAATAAGTCAGTATTCAGTGACTGTGTTCTATAAACTACATATATAAAAACTATATATATACTGTGTTGTTAACTGTCTGTGAGGCTGATTTAACCTCTGAATTTCTGCACATATTCAGAGAGTATTAACCTGCAGGTACCAGAGATAATAGGAAACATCCAGGACCCGCTGGAAGTTTCTGTATCAGTCAACAGAAACAGCTTCCACTAAAAACAGTAGAAATACTTGTTTTACATGTCAGGAGACAGTAATGAGACCAGCAGCTCTGTGTCCTTTATGGACAATAACGGTCAGGAGTTTATATGAGTGTGGTTTTACTTAAAAAAGGAACAAACACATAAAGAAATGAAATTCACTAACAATAAAAAAGGCAGGAATCGGTCTCTACACCCAGTACAGCTCTTACAGTCATTTTAGAGTCATTTTATCATGATGTCTGACTGTTAAATTATTACCGTTATTCCCTCTATATACGGAGGAACGAGCCGAATATTCCGATGGGTTTGGATTTGTAATGTCTGACGGGGAGATAGACGAATTTACCAGTCGAATATCGATCATGCGACATCGTCTGATGGGGTGGTGGGGATGCAATCCAAATATTCAGATCTCAAAATAAATGCCATTTGGATACCACCATCACGACCAAATATTTGGATGTTCAGGTCCAGCCCTAACCAAAGGCCGGAGGCATTTCTACCACACAGAATTCATTTCTACAGATTTATGATGTTATTTTATATGGTTCAGAAGTATTTTATAGTGTTAAGTTGTATTTTATAGTGTGAAGATGTATTTTATAGATATATATTTATACATTTTCTATGTGCAGTTCGTCAAAAATAGCATGAAAATAATAAAAGTAATAACTCATCTTGATATGCATGTTGAAAGCAGACTGACACATCACAACACAAAGCAAGAAAATAAAAGTTGATTTCTACGATTCATTTCTAGAAATATGCTTAGTTTAATATGAATTTACCACAAAAATACCGGTTGGTTCACCACAATAGAAGGCATCAATCTGAGGTTCTAATGAGCGACAGCAGTCATTAGCAGCATCGAGACTCGGCTAGAGTCAGAAAAGGATCTTTTCAAATAAATTAATAATAAATGAATAAATAATAAATATTCCCTTGATGAGGAGGAGGGAATGACTGGATGATTCTCTAAGACCAGTCAGATCCAATCAGCCGTGAACTAACCTTGATCTTCTTGTCGGAACTCGAGGCGTTCTCAAACATGGTCTTGGATCCTCGGATGTCACAGAGCTTGTCTTGGTCTCCGTGGAGGAGCAGGAAGGGCCAGCTGATGGACGGGATCTCCCTCTCGATCCGAGCCACCGCCGCCATCATCTGCATGCCAAACGACACCCGGACCCCCCCACGGAAGATCAGCTCATCGGAGTCGTACGCCTCCACCTGATGGAAGAAACTAGACGTTAGGAAGGTGGTGGTTCTGGGCTGGTTCTGGGCTGGTTCTGGATTGGTTCTGGATTGGTTCTGGACTGGTTCTGGATTGGTTTTGGACTGGTTCTGGACTGGTTCTGGGCTGGCTCTGGACTGGTTCTGGGCTGGTTCTGGATTGGATATTCACGTTTTAATATTAAAACAGTTTATATATATATATATATATATATATATATATATATATATATATATATATATATATATATATATATATATATATATATATATATATATATATATATATATATATATATATACACACAAAGTTATGGGTTGGGGGGGCGCCGAAGTTTTTTGTCCTCCGAAGGGGGGCCCGACAGAAAAAATTTGAGAACCACTGCCTTAACCTAATACTGCAAATAAAACCAGATAACTACTGAGTTGTTGTAAATTGTGCTGTAATACATACTATACTATCTTTCTCATTTCATCAACAGCAAACAATGACAGGCTTCATGATGAGAAAGACATCATGTCCACCACAGCAAGCATCTGTCCTGACTGACAGCATCCTCAACATGATGGTCACTGACATGAGGCCTCTGTTGATGGTTGAAGACGAAGGCTTCGCTACAATGATCTTATTTGCTCTGTCAGTCCAAATCTTCTCTTTCTGAATAAAGCAGTGGAAATTAAAAATGTGTTGTTTTTTAATCCGATTCATTGATTAATCGAAAAAAAAAATAATCGGCCGATTAATCGATTATTAAAATAATCGTTAGTTGCAGCCCTACTCTGAACCCACAGTTTTCCTGTTTGTGGGCTGAAATATAAAGTTATCCTCTACTATGGAAACACAACAGACACAACTCGAACCAGATTTTAAATCATAAAAAAGATACAGAGTGGATTTCTTTCATTATTAACAAAATTTAGAAAAAAGTAGAATCAACATGTAGAATATTTTTGTGTTTCCCACAGTGGAACAAATGGTGACTCTATAAACTATGGATATATGTACATATATATAAATATACACATAGATATATAAACTGTAGATGTAAACACATACACAATATATATATATAGATATATATAGATATTTAACTATATTTTTAATGGTTTTCCATCCCAGTCTCTCTGCTCTGATTTTCTGCTTTATTTTTACAGAACCTTGTTATATAAACGTCTTTTAAAAAAAAAAATCTGACAGGCAGAATAAACGGATTTTGATGAAATATCACAATTTCAGAGTGAGATTTTTTTCAATTTTCCCGACAAAACTCAAAGTCGTATTATTATTTTAAAGATCACTGTAAAGTTTTCAATCTGGCTAATTTATCAGTCTCTAATCTGATTCATTGTACCATTCATTTATAGCATTAAAGCGTATTTTACACTATTGAGACGTATTTTAGAGTCTTAAAACATATAGTGCACTGAGAAGCGTAATATATTTATATGTAATATTATTTTATAGCATTAAAGCATATTTTAGGGCTGCACAGTGGTGTAGTGGTTAGCACTTTCGCCTTGCAGCGAGAAGGTCCCTGGTTCACGTCCCGGCTTTCCCGGGATCTTTCTGCATGGAGTTTGCATGTTCTCCCTGTGCATGCGTGGGTTTTCTCCGGGTACTCCGGCTTCCTCCCACAGTCCAAAAATATGCTGAGGTTAATTGATCATTCTAAATTGCCCGTAGGTGTGAATGTGAGAGTGATTGTTTGTCTCTGTATGTAGCCCTGTGACAGACTGGTGACCTGTCTAGGGTGTCCCCTGCCTTCACCTGAGTCAGCTGGGATAGACTCCAGCACCCCCCGCGACCCTAGTGAGGAATAAGCGGTGTATAGATAATGGATGGATAAAGCATATTTTACATTGTTAAGAAGTTTGAGAGTCCTAACATATTCCAACATGTTTCAGGGATCTTCATAAAGTTTAAAATCTGACTATTTTCTCTGTTTTCTGTCTCATGGATCCATTCCAGTCAGTCTCAGTTTTAGCTGCACTTTGGGGCAAAGAATTATTTTGTCAATAGATTAAAACACTGCAAACTATTTAATTTTTGCTATTTTTTTAAAATGAGATATTAAAGTTATTTTGATAAAATATCCCGATTTTAAGCTTAAATGTGGTGAACTCTTCCCAATGGTACACAAAGATTAAAGGAGCATTTAAAAGCTGAAAAACTTCAGATTATTTCTGTTTCTACAGTTTCTGGTTTTGGTAAATGCTATCATTTTGACTGTTTTTAAAAAATATGGCCTGCTTTTCTAACCTGCCAACAGGTTTTAGAGGTTCAAACGGTGAAATTATAGTTAAATATCAGCAGACATTAAACTGTTCTATAATGATGTTAGATAAAACAGATAAACTCTTCTTCTGGGACATTAAACTGCTGTTAGATCAAACACAGAAACTCACCTTCTAGATGAACTAAGCTGAGGAGAACTACTTCTCTCAGGTGTTCTGAATAATGAATGAGTGGAAGCTGAGCCGTGAAACACTTCCTTCCACAGTCAGATAAAATTCTACCATAGAAACCGTCTAAAAACACTCAGCTATTATCTTTACCAGTCTGTCAATGTTTTCTGGTGGTGGAAACTATACACACACACACATATACATATAATTCTAAAACGTTACATATATGTAATTTATAATTATAATGTGTATTAATAGTGACTACATGTTAACCAGTAGTTACTTCTGAGTCGTTTCTAAGCTGCTTTTTTTTGTCAGAAAACCGATTTTTATAAACATGTTTTCTGACAAATACAGAAGTTAAGAGAAACGCTGGGAGGTAAAACAATCATTCAGAGAGGACGTTAGAAGCACTAGGAAGCCCTGGTCTGATGCACTCCACTGTTTCTCTCAATGCTGTCAATTACAGACAGAGAGTTTTCTTCCTGAAGGGGGCGTGGACAGCAGTAGTCCAGCTCTATTTAAAACTACAGACACTAAAGCTGAGAGCAGTCCAGCTGAAATGATCCATCATTCTGTTAATCATTTGCTGAAAAGCAGCACAAAAACATTTAATGAAACAATCTGAGCTGTTTGGAGGGAAACTGGTTGATTGACGTGATTAAAACAACATAAATGAGGCTGAAGTAAAGAAATGTCACACATCCAGTGGTGAGGATCTTTCTAGCATTGATTTTATCCCAAAGAACATGAAGATGATGGGACTTTCTCTATTTTTCTATTGTTTTTAAAGAATATTCTTTAGAATGTCTTATTATTGCATAGTCTGCATTTCACTGTAAACACTATAAATGTAAATGTGAGAAATAAAACCTGCTGAAGGAAAGCTGACGGTTCCTGGCTTTAAGTGGTTTTCTACAGCTGAACTCCTTTAACTGCTTCTGTCAAATATGCATCTCGTTTTACTTTTACCAGATCTTCTGAGGAACCTTTGTCTTCTATATATGTTCCTGTCAGTGTGTCATTGAGGTATCTGTTGATCTGTTAGGTCTACCTGTTGTTCTACCTGGTAAACTCTGCTTCTTCCAACAGACTGCAGGAAGCAGCAGAGACAGGAAGTGAGACTGGAAACTACAACGGTACAAAAACATGTCCCCAGGCTGAGATATGTGAGAACAGAGGTGTGTGAACCTGAATGTCAGCTTCAGTGTCTTTGTCCTGCAGGTGACATCGTAGCTGTCGCCTGTTAACGTAATTACAACACAACACAATACAGCCCAATTATTTTCTGCACAAACACAACCTTGGACAGAAATCCTCCATCCTGGGATTGTTCATGACTTCATGTCATGTTGACCTAAACGACGCCACATTTCCCCCCTGAGACCTTCAGCTTCTATTTTCTGCTCCAGCAGGACCTGATATTTCAATCACAGACAACAACAACAGTCTGAACGTGGAACCAGCAGCGTCTCTCACCTGCTTCTTGTCCCGTGAAATCCATTTGGAGTCAATGGCGCCCAGAGGCAGGCTGGGCAGCATGTGGTTCAGGAGCTTCGCCATGAAAACCTGCAGAACAAAAGAAACACAGTGAGAACACAGAAACACCATGAAGAAAGCCTTTATCTCTGTTAGAAGGAACACAGAGCTGATTCAAAAACACTTTTCTTCTCGTTAATATGAAGAACTCCTCCAGAGTTCAGTGTTCGACCTTCAAATGAGACTCTCTGATGTCGGTGAGTCAGAGAGCTAACCCTCCTCAGAGCTACTGTCTGATTCCTGCCCTCCAGACACCAATAAAAGCCGTCAGAGTTCCAGTCATCGTCTACAACGGGCCGGAAAGACTCCAGGGTAGAAATACAGAGAAGGATGGTAGAAAGTTCAGAGGATGAGATCTAAGATAAGATAAGCTCTACTTTATCCATCCTGGAGGAAATGATTAGGATGAGAGGACTGTGATGGTACCTTGAAGGGTGTGACCGACTCCGGACTCATCTGGACCATTGGAGCGATCAGAACCACTCCAGAAAAATCCTCAGGTCTCTCACAGGCGGTCAGGATGGAGATGGCACCGCCCTGGGACAGAACAAGAACACAGAAAATTTAACTAAAGCAGTGATTTCAGCTATATTTGAAGAGTTCTTTCTTCAACTTTAAACTCTGAGGTTGACTCCATAAATCTCCAGTCTACAGATCTACACCACTGTTCATTCTAAATGTTTTCCATGAAAACTCCCACTTTTATTCATGTGCTAACATAACTGCACAAGGGTTTTCTAATCATCAATGAGCCTTTCAACACCATTAGCTAACACAATGTAGCATTAGAACACAGGAGTGATGGTTGCTGGAAATGTTCCTCTGTACCCCTATGGAGATATTCCATTAAAAATCAGCTGTTTCCAGCTACAATAGTCATTTACCACATTAACAATGTCTACACTGGATTTATCATTCATTTAATGTTATCTTCATTGAAAAAAACTGCTTTTCTTTCAACAATAAGGACATTTCTAAGTGACAGCAAACTTTTAAACAGTCGTGTATTTATATCAAAAGGTATCAGTGGTTTTAAAACGCTGTTTGATCATCTGTACTCCAAGCAGCCAAGTGACATTCATTCATATCAATATTCTTAATTTTATGTTCTTAGTATCTGTGTGTTCTTCTGTTTTTATTTATATTGTATATTTAGTGTGTATACTTCACCTCTTCAGTTTATAGGTGTGTTTTCTTGCTTTTCTTATATCACTTTGCTGCTGTGATGTTGCAAATTTCCCCTTGTGGGACTAATAAAGGATATTCTATTCTATTCTATTCTATTCTATAATTAATTCAGCATAAAGTTAATCATTTCTGAACCCTAAACCTGGTTCTCCTGGTTTTAAACAGCTTCTTGTCTTTAACTGTAATAAAAACTATACATTTTCTGACAGTCATTGGAATATTTAACTTGATGTTTAACCAAATCTCTGCCCCAAACTGTGAAAATTCATCAAAATAAGTTTATTTTACACTTAAATTCTAGATAATTTGCTGTAACCTGATTCTGTAAAAGTCGACCTGTAACCCAGCAGGACAAAAACCTACGACTTTTCAGCTGAACTGCAGGCAGTGTTTCCAGAGGAGCATAGAAGCTCATTAAACATCCACACACGTGGACAAAATTGTTGGTCCCCCTCGGTTAATGAAAGAAAAACCCACAATGATCACAGAAATCATTTGAATCTGACAAAAGTAATAATAAATAAAAATTCTATAAAAATTAAACCAATGAAAGTCAGACATTACTTTTGAACCATGGTTCAACAGAATTATTTACAAAAATAAACTCATGAAACAGGCCTGGACAAAAATGATGGTACCCTTAACTTAGTATTGTGTTGCACAACGTTTTGAGGCAGTCACTGCAATGAAACCATTTGTGTAACTGTCAGTGAGACTCTGCACCTCTCAGCAGGTATTCTGGTCCACTCCTCATCAGCAGACTGCTCCAGTTGTCTCAGGTTTGAAGGTTCCTTCTCCAGACACCATGTTTCAGCTCCTTCCACAGATGTTCAATAGGATTTAGATCAGGGCTCATAGAGGCCACTTCAGAATAGTCCAATGTTTTCCTCTTAGCCATTCTTGGCTGTTTTTAGTTGTGTGTTTTGGCTCATTATCCTGTTGCAAGACCCATGACCTGCAACTGAGACCAAGCTTTCTGACACTGGGCAGCACATTTCTCTCTAGAATACCTTGATAGTCATGAGATTTCATTGTACCTGCACAGATTCCAGACACCCTGTACCAGATGCAGCAAAGCAGCCCCAGAACATAACAGAACCTCCTCCATGTTCCACAGTAGGACAGTGTTCTTTTCTTCATATGCTTCATTTCTGCATCTGTGAACATAGAGCTGATGTGCCAAAAAGTTCCAGTTTTGTCTGGTCTGTCCATAGGACATTCTCCCAGAAGCTTTGTGGCTTGTCAACATGCAGTTTGGTAAATTCCAGTCTGGCTTTTTTAGGATTTGTGTATATAATGTTCTCTGTGATTTTGCTCTGTGTGTTTCTATTTATTCTGTACTGCCTTTAAACTATTTTTTCTACTTGGAGCTGCTGCAACGGTGAACTTTCCCCAGTGTGGGATCAATAAAGTTTATCTTATTTGTTTTCAACAATGGTGTCCTCCTTGGTCGTCTCCCATGAAGTCCACTTTGGCTCAAACAATGACGGATGGTGTGATCTGACACTGATGTAGTTTGACCTTGGAGTTCACCTTTAATGTCTTTAGAGGTTGTTCTGGGCTCTTTTGTTTCCATTTGTATTATCCGTCTCTTCCATTTGTCATCAATTTTCCTCCTGCGGCCACATCCAGGGAGGTTGGCTACAGTCCCATGGATCTTAAATTTCTGAATAATATGTGCAACTGTAGTCACAGGAACATCAAGCTGCTTGGAGATGGTCTTCTAGCCTTTACCTTTAACATGCTGGTCTATAATTTTCTTTCTAATCTCCTGAGACAACTCTCTCCTTGGCTTCCTCTGGTCCATGTTTAGTGTGGTACACACCATGTCACCAAACAGCACAGTGACTACTGTAACCCTATAAATAGGCCGACTGACTGATTACAAGTTTGTAGACACCTGTGATGCTAATTAGAGGACACACCTTGATTGAACATGTCTCTATGGTCACATTATTTTCAGTCTTTTCTAGGGGTACCATCATTTTTGTCCAGGCCTGTTTCATGAGTTTATTTTTTAAAATAATTCTGTTAAACTACGGTTCAAAAGCAATGTCTGATTTTCATTGGTTAATTTTCATAGAATTTTTATTTATTATTACTTTTGTCAGATTCAAATGATTTCTGTGATCATTGTGGGTTTTTCTTTCATTAACCGAGGGGGACCAACAATTTTGTCCAAGTGTGTGGATGTTTAATGAGCTTCTATGCTCCTCTGGAAACACTGCCTGCAGTTCAGCTGAAAAGTCGCAGGTTTTTGTCCTGCTGGGTTACAGGTCGACTTTTACAGAATCAGGTTACAGCAAATTATCTAGAATTTAAGTGTAAAATAAACTTATTTTGATGAATTTTCACAGTTTCGGGCAGAGATTTGGTTAAACATCAAGTTAAATATTCCAATGACTGTCAGAAAATGTATAGTTTTTATTACAGTTAAAGACAAGAAGCTGTTTAAAACCAGGAGAACCAGGTTTAGGGTTCAGAAATGATTAACTTTATGCTGAATGAAACTCGGTTTAATTGGTTTAGATTAGAGCAGTTATCTAATAAAGACACTGAATATCATTAATAGACCTGTAGGCCATTTATGTATTAATAAACAGAAATTAGATGTATGTGCAAGATAAATTTCATTTCAGTGGATCCAAACCAAATCTGTTTGCTGTCAGTAGAGGATTTAGATTGGTGTGATATGAAACTTATTGGAACCAGCCGTTTAGTTAATCAACATTCTGTAATTAATTCAACTAATAAGTCTGATGTTATGATTTAATAGAAACTCAGGTGATATCTGAACAAAGTAAAGGTAGAATTCCTTTAATTATGATAATAATTACTAATAATTTATTTCTCCAAATAAAGAATATCAAACAATGAGAGGGAAATGACTCCAGTGAGCAAAATTGATGTGAAAATGTCCAGAGAAGGGAAATAAAAGTGAAATAACTGCAGATAATATAGAGAGTAATTTGAGTTTAGGGTTAAACACGTTGTAGTCCGGGTTGATGATTTGTGGGAACATCTAAGTAGGTGAAAGGTTCTGAGAGGAAAAACTATTCAAAGGTCAAGACTAACATTAAACACCCCCTCCGCTGTTGGACGGAGAGTTTCCACCTCGGCCTTTTGTTGCTCTGAACAGAGACGTGAACTTGCAACCCTCAGACATCCCGGCCATGCCTCGGCCCATAGTTCCTCAGACATCAGCACCACGCTTCGGCCAATAGTTCTTCTGATAGTTCTTCTGATAGTTCTGGCCAATAGTTCTGGCCGATAGTTCTGGCCCATAGTTCTTCTGATAGTTCTGGCCCATAGTTCTGGCCCATAGTTCTTCTGATAGTTCTGGCCCATAGTTCTGGCTGATAGTTCTTCTGATAGTTCTGGCCCATAGTCCTTCTGATAGTTCTGGCTGATAGTTCTGGCCCATAGTTCTTCTGATAGTTCTGGCCGATAGTTCTGGCCCATATTTCTTCTGATAGTTCTGGCCCATAGTTCTGGCCCATAGTTCTGGCCCATAGTTCTTCTGATAGTTCTGGCCCATAGTTCTGGCCGATAGTTCTGGCCCACATTTCTGGCCCATAGTTCTGGCCTATAGTTCTGGTCGATAGTTCTTCTGATAGTTCTTCTGATAGTTCTGGCCCATAGTTCCTCTGTTAGTTCTGGCCCATAGTTCTGGCCCATAGTTCTTCTGATAGTTCTGGCCCATAGTTCTGGCCGATAGTTCTTCTGATAGTTCTGGCCAATAGTTCTGGCCGATAGTTCTTCTGATAGTTCTGGCCCATAGTTCTGGCCGATAGTTCTGGCCCATAGTTCTGGCCTATAGTTCTGGCCGATAGTTCTTCTGATAGTTCTGGCCCATAGTTCTGGCCGATAGTTCTTCTGATAGTTCTGGCCCATAGTTCTGGCCGATAGTTCTTCTGATAGTTCTGGCCCATAGTTCTGGCCGATAGTTCTTCTGATAGTTCTGGCCCATAGTTCTGGCCGATAGTTCTTCTGATAGTTCTGGCCCATAGTTCTGGCCCATAGTTCTTCTGATAGTTCTGGCCCATAGTTCTGGCCGATAGTTCTTCTGATAGTTCTGGCCCATAGTTCTGGCCTATAGTTCTGGCCGATAGTTCTTCTGATAGTTCTGACCAATAGTTCTGGCCCATAGTTCTTCTGATTCAAAGGAATGATAATTAGCTGCTCTGTGACGGCCAGGAGCTGGGATGGATTCTCCACGGCTGACTCTGGCGTCGTTCCTCTTTTCGTACGGATTCTAGGGGGTGAATCAGAGCTCCTCTCTGCTGTTTCTGGAGACTAATTGGCTTCAGCTCTGGTTCTGTGGGCTCTTTGTCACCAGAGTGAATATTCATCAGCCTGAGGCCAGCGACAGGATCAAGAAAAGAGGAGGACAAAACATTTCCCACCAGAAAACTTCACGTTCTAAAGACATAAGAGCACACTGCTGCCTGCATGCAAACTCAGAGCTGAAACCACATCCTGACTGCCTCCTTTACCTCCTATTTTAAGATCTAGAAGACCAGCGGACCTGAAACCCATCATCCATCTCACTCTGACAGAATCATACTCAACCAACGGGTGGAAGGATGCTTCAGGAGCTTTAATTCTAGTTAAATAAATTAAAAAGAAATGAGTCGGTTCAGCAGCTTTAATTCTAGTTAAATAAATGAAAACAGAAATTAGTTTTTATCTGCGGTGGTGAACACTGATGGAGTGAGATCAGTGTGAACAGAAAGGAACAGAGGAACTCTTTGAGAAGCTGATTAGAGCCTCTGTTCATCTCTGGATGAATGCTGGTATTGTCTGACGCTGGAGGACTGAACAGTCAGAAAGGAGCTAAAATCCTGACATAGAATGAAGAGAGCAGCTAGAACACGATGTACAGAAGGATGGAGACTAATGGACATTAAATGGACCTCAGTTAGAACGACTTATCTTACAAATATTATATATTTAAGAGATGAAACTGTTGAACTGATTTAATTAAAGGTTTATTTTCATGGACCTTATACATATAAACACACTAACATTAAAGCTAAATAAACTGAGTAATCTTTACATTTCCATTTTATGCCTGTTTAAATACAAATATTTCATTTTAATTCAGTATATTAAACTGTTCAATTCAAATTTAATGCTGTAAATGTTTTTATGAAATCACAATTAGTGACGATTAATGATGATAAATATGGGTTCTGCAATATTATGTAGATTTGTTTGTTAAATGAGACACATCTTATATGATTACATCAACCTTATTAATAAAATAATATAATAACAAGCTAATAAAATACACACGATCTCATTAAGGCTAGACTATATATTTGAATTATGAAAGGACGGTTATCTTCACTTATTTATCCTTTTTTGTAGTTGTTTTATTTCTATATTTTATTACACTACATTTTTATTGAATTTATACATAATATATATATATAATTCATAGACAGTTTACAAACTAAACACTAATTATTCTGCAGTACTATTCTAGTTTTAAAGGTACTGAGATGGAAGATAAATAGCTGCCAGCCTGCAGCACGAAACGCTTTCATTAAACTTAAGTTATTCTCATTTATATAGCAAGTTTAATGCTTTAATTTAGTGGTTTATTGCTTTAGAGAGAGACAGAATTAAACAGTAAATCTGAGAGGGTTCAATGAATACGTGACACAACATCCAGAAAAACAGCTGGTTGGTCTAACTGTGATACGCACAGCGATCTTCGTTCTTTAGTTTGGTTTTGATCCGTACAGCGATCTTTGTTCTTCAGAGTGCAAACCAGACACTGAATGAGTAACAGTGAGCGACTGAAGGCCAAAAAGCTGAACTAATAAACCGTAAACAGTGTGGAACGTTACTTAAACGCTGGCGATGAGGAAGTAGGACAGCGAGCCGCTGCCAGAAACACTGATGGAGAGGACTGGGGAAGAGCTGGAGGATTTCTGTCAGCGTTCCATCATTCAGTAAGAAGAGAAAACTGTAAATAAAAATCAGCTGTTTGTCTGTAACAAGGTTTCTAGTTGGAACCTTTGGTCTTGTTTTGGTGTTCTGAGATGGTGAACTGTGTTATTTTCTAATCAGCAGCTTGCAGTATGTTTGGAATGATTAATCCTAAATAATTATTTACTTTAGGCAGTAAGTTAATGCATAAGATTGTTTTTTATAAATGAGACTAACTGTGTAGCCTGCAGACAGCAGGTTCAGGAACATGTTTAAAATGCTCACATGCTGAGGTTTATCAGGTTTAATGTGCCTAAAATCATTTCTTATTTATTATATATTACACTTTTTGGTGTTTTTCACTTTTTTCCACTATTGAAAGCCTGAAAATTCTCCAAAACGGAAAAAAGTAGATTCCATCTCATGTGTGCAACTAAACGAGCCCACAATGTGATTTTTATTCATTTTATAGATTAAAAAGTTGCATCTATCGATTTACTGATCACTAATGAATGTTTATTAAAGAGGAATGAAGCAGTCTGATAACCCTAACCCTATGGAAATTTGGCTGTAATCCAAAGAACAGATTCAACTATACCCATCAATAGCACAGAAAGGTCAGTTATTATCCAGGAAACACGGACGTCTGAACAACTTCTCTGTGAGATGCAGCAATCGAATAACGTAGAACTTAACTTAGAACTTATACCAGAACCAGAACTGATCCTCTGGGGATGACTGGAACAAAGTTTGAGGGAAATCCATCCAGTAGTTGTTGAGGTATTTCAGTCTGGACCAAAGAAGACAATCAATCAAAAGACCAACATCGTGTCCAAAGATAACAGACGGCTGCAGAAACTGGCTCATCTCTAAACTCTCCTTACACATTTCTGTTTCAGTTTCAGTATGACGGATGATCTTACAGAACCTGCTGGAAGTTTACGCTCAGTGCAAAAGAACAAGGAAGGTTTTGTTTGCAGAGTTCGATCAGACTACTGGTGATGCTGGACTCTAACAGCGTGACGCCTCTGCAGGATGTTATCATCCAGTTAATCCACAGGTGGTTTCCATTGTCTGGTAGCTTTCTGCCATCATCCGTTAAACAAGAGATTCATACAAACGGAGCAGCAGAGGAACAAGCGAACAGAAACAGGATGAAGTCACAGCGCTGGGAAACGAGGCCTGGAAAAACACAAAGTTTGGTTTGGTTCCACAAACACACAGTCTGGGTTTATTTCCTTCTGTTTTTAAGGAGGAAAAAGAGGCTGAGAAGAAAAGGAAGTGAGAATGTTGGGGAGGATCTGACCATGAAAGGAAAGAGGACACAAAAATGAAATGGGATGACTGGAGCCTTCACCAAGAAGTTAAAGGAGGAAAAAGAAAGCAGATGATGGAGAGACTGGAGGACTGGCTGAATGTCAGAACAAAGAAGAAACAAAAGCAGGAAAGAATGAAAAAAGAAACAGGCATTAAAAAGAAAACCAAAAAATGAAGGGAGCGATGAGAAAAATGGGAGAAGGAGGAGGAACGGCAGCCTGTTCTGGAGTCTTAATATTTACAGACTCTGACGTCTAAACAGCTTCTATCTGGATCTCAGCAGAATTTACACTGAACCAATCTGTGCTCTAACAAACTCTGAATATAAATACAGAGCTGCTGCTGGAGCCATGAAAGGTTTACAATAGAAGGCCCATTAATTAAACAGACTGTTGTTTGAAGCATCTAAAAGCCCAGCTGGCAGCAGTATATGGCTTTATTTACAGCAGGAGAGGAGATGCTGTTAAACCGACCACAGTCTGACGTCAAACAGAATCTGGAAACTTCAGAGCAGAAACTCATATTTTGGTTGTTAAAAGTGATGCTGAACGTAGCGTAGGACCATCTATATTTACAAAAAAGGGTTTCTAGTTATGAAAAGAGATTATATGACTGCAAACAGCGTCACAAGCAGCACAGTTTCAGTCCATGAAGGAACCCTAGGGCCATAAACCAGCAGTTCATAAAAACAAGTCATTCATATCTTTAGAATCAGGTTCCAAAAGGTTCAGCAGCTGAGAAAAGGTTTAGTTTTGGTAAAACAGGTTCAATAAAGGCCTCCGAGTAGACGGGGCTTGATGTTTATTGGACTCTGCTTGTAAAAGTGGTTCTAATGGGAGATAATTTGTCAGTAATAGTGCAGTTGGTGGTTAAACTGGTTAACATTATGCAGTCTGAGCATTTCTGTAGGGATCTGAACAAACAGACTGTTCCTAATTATTTGGACTGCAGGATCATGATTCCTTGAGGAAGAACCAGCTGACAGGAATCTCCTTCCAGATGCTTCCAGAAGTAATAAAACAGCCTGTTGGAGTCTTTTATATGATAACATATAAACCGTGCTGGTTTTAACGTCCTCTAAACACATGACGTATAAACCCCTTTTTAAGTTATATTTTAATGCACAGGGTTACAAATAACATTCAAATAAGGAACTGAGTCTATATGATGTATTATTTCAAACAATGTGGACTTTATTTTACAGTTAAACTCTCCACATACGCTGTAAACCCATCTTTCTGCAGACATGAATCACTGCTGTGCTGCCAGATAACGAGGAACAACAGCTCCCTAATGAATTAGCATTTCTGCTCTGTGTGCTCTGCTGGATACGAAACTTCCAGCTGTCAACTAAAACACTAAACACTGGATTTGTGTTCTGTACAGGTGGAGGCGTCTGCAGAGAGTCTGAAGGAGCTTTTGTTTTGTGTTTCCTTTTTAAACTAGAAGCTTCAGTACGACAGGACGGTTAAAGATGGATGAGAATGTGTTTCTGAATAAACGCTGAGGTCTGTGGGCTGATTAGACTACAAACACCAGCAGTATTTATCTGTTATAGAACTCATCACTACTGCTCCCAGAGCTGCTCTAGGAGTTAATGGGTCACAGAGCAGAACAACGATGGAGGATGCAGCTCTGAAAAGCTGAATAAACCGATCAGATAAAAACAGCAGCGTGGTCGCCTTCAGGCTGTTTCTAACAGAATCTCAGATTCTGGTTCAAACTGGAGCTGCAGATTTCACAGTGCAACTCTGAAGACCATTCATGTAGTTCCTATGCCAAGGAACGTCTGTCTGTCCGTCCGTCCGTCCGTCCGTCTGTCAGCAACATTACTCAAAAACAGACTAACAGATTTGGATGAAATTTCCATTGAAGGTCAGAAATGACACAAGGACCAAGTGATTAGATTTTGGCAGTAATGCAGCTTATAGTCTGGATCCACGGATTAGTTAAAGATTTCCATTGCCAGACAGTGGTGTCACTGTAACCATGACAACAAAGGAAGTCTACGTCAGCTGATTGTGATCCTACTACAAATCCACCGCTGAGGACTTATCAGGACTTATCCATCAGAAATGATCCAAGGTATGAGCAGCCTTGGAGGAGGACTGCGCTCTCTGAGGGCTTTTCTTGTTTTTAGGTGTACTCTGCTGAGCTGCACAGTTGAGATTAGAATTATTTAGCCTGGGGTAAATGCTGGGTGATGGCTATTGTTCCCCCATAGGTCTCCATTCAGCCTCAAGTCTTGGACAGGAACTTGGCACCAGAGGGGGCTTTGTTCAGCGCTTCAATGAGGTGTTTAAATCTGACTTGTTTGGGTAAGTTTTCCCTGACAGGCCTTCCCGTTACCTCCCATAATCACCCCTCCACCATGATAAGGTGGTGGTTCTTTGGGACACTGGTTGATAAGATCCTCTGGGTTGGAGGTGAGCTGCTGCCCCAGGCTAAGAATTAAAGTGTCCGAGGATGTTATTGATGGGTGATGGGAAAATGGAACATGAGATGGACGGATGGATCGGGGCAGCAGTCATGTGGAGGTTGGACCAGACTGTTGTGGTGAGGAAGGAGCTTATCCTGAAGATAAAAGGTCTCATTTTACCCGTTCATCTACATTCCAGCCCTGACCTATAGCCGTGAGACCGCAGGTTTAGCCTTAGAGATGGTGGTGATCTCTGAACTTTAAGCTTCTCCCTGTAGGAAGGAACCAGTTGAGTTGGTGGATCATCCGATTAAGATGCCTCCTGGGCGTCTTCTGTCCAAATGGGAGGAAACACTGCAGTAAACCCAGAACTTATTTGAGGGATTAAAAACCTAATGAGGCCTTGCAACACCTTGGGATGGCCTGTGAGGAGCTTTAAAACATCGTTGGGTTGAGGAATGTCTGGAATTACCTGCTTAGCCAGCTGCCACCACAACCCAAGCACACATAAATATGAGAAACCGGATGGCCTACTTTCTCCTTAAGGCTGTAGTGGACAGAAAGCCAGAGCCAGGCTAGATATTTCTCTTTATAGAAGCAAAGCTAACCAGGTGCTGCCTGGAGTTCATATTCAACAACACAGGTGAGGCTGGTATGGAATAAACACAGCTTCTAAAATATCACATTATTCCTTTAAGGTTAAACAGAAATCAGATAATATATGAATAATGGAAGAAATTCAGGTAATTAACTATTCTCACAGAAGAAAACTGGACATACAGGCTTTTAGGACACTGGATGCTGTATTTTTCATTTTACTCGTGAATGCCACAACTTTTTAAATAAATTAGCTGTAGTTGTTAATAACTATACAGCACTGCTTACAGAAAAGGTCAGTAGAAGATCAGGTTACATAAACTACTATGGCTAGCAGGGGAAAGGACACCGTCTGCTGTCCGTCCACAGATACACCAACATTATCCCTGAGCAGGTCAGTGAACCTGTAGATGTTCTGCTGGAGGTTTTCAGAAACCAGAAATGTGTGTCAGTGTGTGAAAGGTAAGCAGGGTTTTACTGAAGACCTGCCGACGATCAGGCGTTTGTACCTGGAGCTCTGATTGAGCCAAACCAAAAAAAAGACAGAAAATAAAAAGAAATATTTCACTGCTTTAGTACAATAGTAGCAGCAGGATAGTGAAAGTAAAACCTGTCTTGATTTTCTTGTTAGTCTGCTGTCAGATATTTAGATTTAAATCAGTTCAGAGCAGCAGAACATCATACAAGTAAAAGATTTGTCATTTAAAAGTCACAATGTCACAGAAAAACTCCTAAATATGTGTGCTTTTAATGTGTATGTTTAATTACAGCTTATTCCCTCTCTCCGTGTCGAGTACCTCACCAGGAACTCATATTATGTAATTTCACGCCAAACAAACCTGAACAAGCGCAAGTGTTTCACTTTACCCAGAGCTGTTATCTGAAATAGAACTGATTAAAAGCAAAATAAACCCCAAAGACACCATCTGCTCATAACAACAGAAAAAAGCAGAAACTACCATTGAGTGTCCCACGATGAAGACCGGCAGCTCGGGGTGGCGGGACTTCATCAGGTCGATGTGCTGCAGGGAGTCTCTGACGTAAACCTGGAAGTCTTTGATGATCATCCGGTCTCCTTCACTCTGGCCATGACCCACTGGAAGGACGAAGAAGAAGAAGAGAGGGTTAGAGAAGTAAGATTTACTGACCTCTTACTGCCTCTGAAAGCAGAAATAAGTCACTAGAGTTCTCGAGGCTGAATTACAGCTTCTACCCTCACATTTCCTTTAGAGATGGGATCAGATAATGAAACATAAACCTGAACTGTGTGTGGACACTGTGAGGTAAAAACTAGAAAAACATGCTGGTTAATAAAGAAAGAAGCACATTTCCTGAAATTACATGGACAGACTTTTACACTCCGAAATCTGTCTACAAAACGACAGGAAAGGGTCGGAGCTTATTACCATGACTGTATCCCACTAACAAAAATGAAAATGCTCAATTAATTAACAGCATCTACAGTAAAAAAAACACATTTCTTTTTAAATCCAGGATGTTTTTCTATATTTGAATTGTAACAACTGTAATAAATGTTTTTCTACTCTGATATGATCTCGAAAGGTTTTATTAATGTCTGATCTGTTCAAGGTTTGCTAATTGATCTCATTCTGCTCATTAGAAACTGAAGCCCAGACATGAGGACACCTACATCACCTGAGAACAACTGGAAAATGTGAATAAATGCAAATACACATTTAATTACAGACTATGGAACGTATGTGTGAAATGTCATTCTGTAGTTCTCATGTCTTTTAAGGACTAACTAAAACCACATGCAATCAATAATGAATCTGACAGACAGAACTCTGGCTGGAGTTAAACGTATTTTTAGGTTGTAATTCCTCCAGTCCAAACCACTGTTGTGTCTTTTCTTTGTCTGCCTTCATTCCCTCCAGTCAGGGGGATTTCCAACCATGTGACGGATTGATCCATCCTCCTGGGATAGCAGCGAAAATAAGAAAAGATGGAGCAGCAGAGAGGAGACAGGAAAGAAGGAGGAAGAAGATGAAGAGAAATGAGATGATAAAGAAGGTGAGAAACAAGGCAAGGAACTAGAGGAGAGGAAACGAGATCAGGAAGAAAAACAGGTAGAAATGAGGAAGAAGTGTGATTGAATATGTATGTCCATGTATTCATCTCCTCAGGCTTCCACTGACTGAGAGGTGAGGCACGTTGCCATGGCAACCACCCCAACCAACAACACCATCACCAACACCACCAGCAGCTCCTAAACACCAACACCACCTTCCACTCTGTAGAATCTAACTGTCAGTATTTATATGTCCTGCCTGTTCCAGAGCCTCTTCACTCTTTAGGGTTTTTTTTCTGCTCATCAAGCGATCAATATCCAATCACAGTGAGCTCCAGATCAATCGTCCTCTCATTACTACGACCACAGGTCAATGACTTCACACTCGGCTGAATCCTCATCTTTATACGGTGGCCGAGAGGTGCAAACCAAATTTACATAATGCAAAACACTTTTACAACCTCCAAGACAAATTCACAAGCGACAAAACACTTTTACAAGTCCAAAAACACTTTTACAAATCTAAAAACACTTTTACATAATGCAAAACACTTTTACAACCTCCAAGACAAATTTACAAGCGACAAAACACTTTTACAAGTTCGAAAACACTTTTACAAGTCCGAAAACACTTTTACAAGTCCGAAAACACTTTTACAAAGCCAAATGTAACCGGAAAGGGAATATCCCAACTCCGGGATTGAACCGGAAGTGACGACGAGGAGCGGCTAATGCACTCTGTCGGTCTGATCTGCGCCATTTAAACACTCTAAAGACCGACCACACGAAAAACAAAACCGCGTCAATCGGTTTATATGTTCCCCACAAAACGGGCAAAACATCACCCGCTCGTTGTCCGTTGCATTAGCCGCTCCTCGTCGTCACTTCCGCTTCAAGCCCTGAGTTGGGACATTCCCTTTCCGGTTACATTTGGATTTGTAAAAGTGTTTTTGGATTTCGACAAAACACTTTTACAAATCCAAATGTAACCGGAAAGGGAATGTCCCAACTCCAGGTTTGAACCGGAAGTGACAACGAGGAGCGGCTAATGCAACTTTTGGTTGTTGTTGATGGTGAACCAAGCGAGCGGGTGATGTTTTGCCCGTTTTGTGGGGAACATATGAACCGATTGACGCGGTTTTGTTTTTCGTGTGGACGGTCTTTAGAGTGTTTAAATGGCGCAGATCAGACGGACAGAGTGCATTAGCCGCTCCTCGTCGTCACTTCCGCTTCAGCCCCGGAGTTGGGACATTCCCTTTCCGGTTACATTTGGCTTTGTAAAAGTGTTTTCATACTTGTAAAAGTGTTTTCGGACTTGTAAAAGTGTTTTCGAACTTGTAAAAGTGTTTTGTCGCTTGTAAATTTGTCTTGGAGGTTGTAAAAGTGTTTTGCATTATGTAAATTTGGTTTGCACCTCTCGGCCACCGTATCTTTAATTATCACTCTCCATTAAACTCACAGCAAACACTCACACTTTACCACAGAAATACTGGAAGACATGCATCCAGCAGAAACTAGTCCTCAGATAAATGACTTTTTTAAAAAGCTTTTTTCTTGTTAATAATTTAAAAAGTCAGCAGGAAATATCCTAATCAAAACCTAGAAACCCTTGTTGCATAACCCTGCAGCCCGGTTCTACTAGCTGTAACTAACCCACTGGAGGATTCAGTGTCACGTTTTCAGCTGTAAAACAGGTTTTCTACAGAAAAGAAGAAATCTGAGCTGTGTTTAGTCAGTGGCTGCAGGTCAAAAGCAAACTGTTTCCCACCATTTAAACTAAACCTGCATATTATGATCGCTTATACATGTGTGTGCTTTTCATGCCTACAGATGAGTAGATCATGGAACTAACACAGTATTGTCCCGTGACCTGAAGGATCTATTACATGATAATAAGAATAGTTACAGTCTTTGTAATGCCTGTGGCCGATGGAAAATGGTGCACATGTTGATTCCTGATGTTCTAATTAAAAAACTATTAAAAAAACACAAAGAAATGCAACTTTTTTCTTCTTTTTTCCTTCATTATAACTTTGTCACATCACAGAAAAAATGTTTTCAGTTCCCTCTCCTAGTCCTGGTTGTTCTGTTTCCATAGAGGTCCAGGATTTTATATTACAGTGAAAAATGAACCCTCAGTGAGGAGTAAAAAACAGAAGCTCAAACCAATCACTATCATCCTGGGGGAGCTCAGCCCAGGATGTAGCGGTGGTGCCCCAGAAAATAGGAACAGGGAAGAGCACTGTTATTATAAATTCACAGAAAAATGATCCAGATCTTTGGTAAAACTTTCCATTTTCCTTTATTTAAATCCACTTAGACTAAAAGGAAAACAGCTTTTTCATTGGACTGATGAGTTCAGAGAGCTTGAAGCACTCATCTAATTAAATATCAAAATTCTATTATTTTCCAGAGCCTTAATGAGAAGACTAATATGATTGGAGCATCAGGCTTTCACCACTAACAGTCTGTGATTAATATTCCTCTGCTGGCTGCTGATAAAATAACGCTCCACTGGCACCACAGCACATTAATATGAAAAACAACTCCAGCTCCTTGGTACCATTCACGCTGCTTCAATTTATCTCTAATTCTGCTGCCGTCTCAAAAATCTAAGTTGTATTAATGTTTATTTTACATAGAAGAAGAAATACTGAATGCATGTATCGGTCCTCAGCAAAACAGGAAATGGTAAAAGTTCTGGACTTAAACACCACTTTCTATTAGTTTAGGTGTTCAAAACCACTTTACATCCAAACATCTATGTGGTGAAGCCATCAGGACTGACTGAGCTTCAGTGTTTTTAACATTTTATTGGGAACTGAACTGCCAACAATGTGACCAGAAACAACCAGCTACCATCTGAGCCAGGGCTGAACGAGGTTTTTGTTTTCAGCTGTAAGTTTTAGGTTTCGTTTTTTTTTTTAACTTTTTATTTACATATTTCATTTTGCAACAAATAAAAACATCAAACAAACTGGGGTGCTACTGTTGTAAGAATATACATTTTACAAATTTTACAACTGCGTTATATTGTGTGTCCATTTCTCCCATCTCTTCTCAAATTTGTCCATTGTCAGTCTTAAATAATTAGTCACCTTTCCATCATATAGATTTTGTCCATAATTTCTCTCCATTGTGTCACAGTTAAAATGTCACTTTTCATCCAGTTCCTTGTTATGGTTTTCTTGCAGGCCAACAAGATCACTCTGTAGAGGTAGATATCCTCCGCATGTACCTCCTGTTTAGATGGTAGACCCAAGTACATAGTCTGTGGATCGTTTGATATCTTATAGCCAAAGATTTTCTCAATTACCTTTGCAATATTCTCCCAAAAAGGTCTGACATTTGCACAGGTCCAAAATACATGAAAATGATTGGCATCCAAATAACCACATAGTCTCCAGCACGGTTGTAAAATTTTAAGCTGCTTACTTTTGATGTGTGGTGTTATAAAATACCTAATTATGTTTTCTAGCCATATTCCCTCCATTGTCTGGAGCTGGTTGCAGCATGTTGTAAAAGGCAAATAGAATGCCAATCTTCCTCAGACACTTTTAGTTGTAATTCAGTTTCCCACTTTTGTTTTACGTACAGTGAGTTAGTCCTATTACAGTTATGTAGACATTTATACAGTCTGGATACAATTTTTGACGGCAATTTTCTGTATGCCCCTCTCACCATTTCAACTAGTTCACTGCCCTCTTGTGATAAATGAACCCTGATATCGGAATTTAAAAAGTGTATTAATTGGAAGTACCTAAACAGGTCTGAGTTATCCAAGTTAAATTCAATTTTTACTTTCTCGAAAGATTTAAACACTGTCCCTTCAGTTAAAGTACATACAGCTGTGATTCCCTTATCCACCCATCTTAGAAAGGTATTATCAAGCTGACCACTTGTGAATTTAGGGGAATGCGAGGGCCATACCAACAATTTACAGTCTCCTTCCAACTTGAATTTATTCACTATATCCCACCAAATCTTAAGGGTTGTTTCAATTATAGGGTTCACTTCTTTAGGCCATGAGCTAGCTTTGTCTCCAAGTCTTGTAAGTTTTAGGTTTTGCTGTTAAAGTTTCAGTTTTTTACCCAACTGAACCCCAAAACCACTGGTGGCTTCAAAAGACGTGTTATCTTTTTAAAAAAATCTAAAATGACACCATTTATTAGAGCCAGAAACTGTAAAAACAGCAGGAATGGTTGGATTTCCAACTTTCAGATGGTCCTTGAACTGCCATTCCAAAAGAAAACTTGACCAAGTCAAATCCTAAAAGTGGGATCAGAAGTTGTCTTCAAAATCACAGAATTTCTAATGTCACTTTTTATAAAAACCCTAAATATAAAATGCATTATTTTAACAAGATTCTTTAAAAAGCTAAAATTTCAGAGCTTCCTGCTGCAACCAGAAAGTCACGATTGACTAAACTGCCACCAACAGTCACCTGACAAAACTTCCAGAACTTTCCAGCTGAACAGCAGGCATTTACACAGAACAGATGGAAATAGAAACAAATAAAAAAAATATAAACAGTTAAGAACCCACAGTATGTTGAGCTGCAGTTCTGTTTTTACTGCTGATGACACCCGTGGAACCTGGGTTCCTGTATAATAAATATTGAGTAAAACACAACTTTTGTCTCCTTCTTATTATTTATGACATTATATTTATGTAATCGTGCAGAAAATACACTTTTTGGCTGTGTTGTTGTCATAGTGTCGTGCAAGACTTAAAATTTTTTTTATTAATTTTAAGTTTCCTGAATAAACCACTATTATAAAAGTTCCTTCTGGGCTGATCTAAAAATAAAGCTGACTAATAAACAGATTCAGGGTCTGCCAGATGGAAGAATCCCCCAGGAAAAAGATTTAAAATTCCTATAAGTAGAAAGAAACACAGCAGAAATAAAAGAAAGTCTAAAAGACAGAGTGAAAGATCTGAGCTGCTCGAAGCGGATTGTAGATGAAAAGTGTCTTCAGGGACTCGTTCCATTTCAGGATTTTCCATTTAATGGTGTGAAGTCGCTGAACAGACTGCTCCTCTGTGAGCAACTCATCATTCACTCCTTTTTATTTTCTCTGTCAGCCTTTTATTGAGATCTCCACCTCTGGAAGGACTTCCACACTTCCTTTCTGCTGTTTTTCACCTGTAGACGAGGTTTCCTGAGCAAACATGCTGCCGTTTAACAGCGATTCTCTGCTCAGACTCTGGAATTCACATGTTCGTGCAGTATGTAATACCTGTATGTAGCATGTAATACCTGTATGTAGCATGTAATACCTGTATGTAGCATGTAATACCTGTATGTAGCATGTAATACCTGTATGTAGCATGTAATACCTGCCAGGTTCATCTCTGAGCTGAAATAACCTCCAGAGCATCTTTCCATTGACAAGACATTTGAAAAACAACTAAAGGCTTTCAGTCAGCTTCTGCTGTGAAGGGAGAGATTTTCCATGGATTATTGGGCTGAATCTTCACTTTTACTTCAGGGGGATTTCCAATAATGAAATTTAAAATTCTATTCTTTCATTATCTTTGGAGCATTACCAGAAATAACACCAACAGAATGAGCAATAAGAAAACTGACCGTCATTCTAAACAACTGAACTAACCAGAGACAGAAGAAGCACATCAGCTTTCTGTTGGTTATGAAGGAAAAGCAGAGGTTTCTGTTGGTTATATTATAGATCAGGTCATTTTCTTCAGTCCAAGCTGTCAGCAGGACTCCAGAATAACTTCTTCACTGGAAGCACCGATCCACTTTCTCTTTCTAGCTGAACATCTTCTAATGGAGGGACACTGTAATTTACTGGTGTTCCCTGAACGCCCCACATTACAGGCTGTGGTCAGACAGCTGTGTGACCAGAAACTACTATGAAAATAGTTAAAATAGGGCGTTGTAACGTCTGATTCCTCCCAGATTAAACCCAGTGATGTTTTTCTACATGCGGTCTTTTCTATGAACAGTGCATGGAGGTGAGAAGACCACAGTTCATCAGAAGACCACAGTTCATCACAAGACCACAGCTTAAAGCCTAAATACTGAAGTGTTCCTGCGATCGTATATGAGTAGTTTCCTCTCCTCTGATCTGTATCTAATTTTCAGATAGAGCCGACGTGGTTGGACGCCAGGGAATCAGAAAGTTCCAAACCCAGTGATCCTCTTAGTTCCAGGCTCTGATAAATGGTGTAATTTTGGTAATTTTGTAAAGACGACATTCTTTTAAAATGGCTGTTGGGTTTTGGGGCTCAGTGAGATGAAGGATTTAGGATTAGAGGGTTGTTTCTCTGGTCTTCTCTTCAGCTGGGTCTCCTGTGAGACGTTCAGGAACACCAGACACTGTGGGATATTACCAACCCTAAGATGAGATGCTCTGGAGATAGATGCCATAACTTAAAGCTTAAAATGTGATCTGCTGAACCAGGTTTCTCTGAGCTGAAGGAGAGTTTTACTGAAACCTGAAGTTTCATTAACAACCGCTAGAGAGGATGAGGAGGACACCACCTACACACCACTGCAGAACAATACAGCAGTTAGCAGCTAATTATGTTCCTCTAACGGCCTTTGTTTCCGCCACAGTGAACAGAGATAAAAATGAAGAGTTTCTGTGAATCATTTTGCTCATGAACTCCCACTAAACGTGAGCGTAAGTGTAAATGCATGCGTGTAATTAAAGTCATGTAGATTTGTTTTTACTCACCGTGGTCGTGTGCAAACACCAGCAGAGAAAGCTCCTTCAGCCTCTGAGCGATCTCATCGTACGGCCCACAATGCTCGGCCGCTCCATGGGCAACAAACACCAACGCTCTGGGGAGGAAGAACAATGAGTTAGACCTCTGTTCCTCAAACAAACAACAGATGTTTGCATATTTCTGCATAGGAGTGTTTCCTTGATGAACTGATAGAGTCCTGATCTGACCCCTGAGATCAGGACAACATGTTTAGAGCTGGAAGCCAAAGAGATGGAACTAGAACCTCAACAAGTTTTTCTTTCTGCTTTAGTAAAACTCATCCATGCATCTGAGCCTTGGAGTGTTTCTGAGTGATGAAGGAGTCCAGAGGAACGATGATGGAAATAAAAGACGAAGACGGCAGAGAAAGACGGGCTGAGAGAGGCAGACTGTGTTTTCAGAGATAACAGCTATCGTCCATCTGTCTGTCTGCCAGCCTCCACCCAGCCGGCCTGCCGACCACAACAACACACTCACAGGAATCCAGTAACACACAACCATAACCAACCACAACACACACAGGAATCCAGTAACACACAACCACAACCAACCACTTTATTCCTGGGAAATCCTCACCTGAAACTGACCTAAAGATTGGTTTGGTTTTCTGAGAACTGCATGTAAATGTTTCTACAGAATAGCAGCGATTTCCAACCAAATGTTTTTAAAAAGTTGATTTAGAATGTATTCACTCTAGAAGCCTTCATGGAAATAAAGGCCTGAAGTTTTTTTGCTGGTTTGAGGTTCAAACCGCATTGCTGATGGTAAATTATATCAAATAAACTGCACTGAGAATTCATTTGCAACCTAAAGAACACAATATAAACTTGTTTTTGGTAAATTAACTTTATATTTTCTATTGTTGGTATTTTTTTGCACGTTTGCAGAATTTTCAATTGAAAATAGACAAAAAGATGTTAATGTCGTGTTCCCTTTAATGTTTGACTACAATTTTATGATCATATTTAATTAATTTATTTCAGACAGCATCAATAAAGAGAAAATGAATACACAAAATAACCAAAACCTTAAATAATCTCTAAAAACAAGTAGGATGAAAGTTTACCTCACTAAGTCCTGCATGTCTGAACATCTCATATCTCGCTGTTTACATCAAACCTTATAGTAATCTTGGTGCATTATGGTCTGTATTTGACTGTAGAGGTTAGTGGTGATGAGGATTTATCGGGAATAATTTCCAGCATCCCGTCTGTCTCTGTTCAGATTTAAAACCTAAAGGTGGAGTCTGGTTCAGGAGAAAGACTGTTTACTGAGCCTATAGTTAGATAATTAGGTAGTTAGCATGTGCTACAGTTAGCATTCCAGTGCACGAGCATGAACGTGCACAGCGAGAGGAGAAGAGAACTGGATTCCAGTCACGTTCTCCTTCTTTAATGAACCAGTCAAATAAATATGAAAGTTTCTGCCTTTAAATCCTGAAGCTGCTTCTCTGCTCGTATAGGACTAGAAGGAAAGTCCTGCTGCTCTGTCCTGCAGTTCTAACCCAAGTCATTTATGGGTTCTTCCTTTGGCCTGCTCCATCTCACCACCAAGATTCATCAAAGTCATAGTTTTTACCAAACCTTGGAAGACCAGAGAGGGTTTATGGATGTGGTGGAGGAAGACATGAAGGTCTAACCCTACTGAGAAGAGGATGCAGAGGATTAGATGCAAGCAGGGATTGGCTGTAGCGACCCCAGAAGGGAAAGGAAGAAGAGGAGGAAGTTTTAACCTAATCTTGCTCACAGGAAAACAAACGGAACAGAAAACACACTCAGTTTCACCTTTGTGGAGGAATTATTGTTTGTTGGTCAGAGTAACGCTTCGTGTCTCCAGCAGGTGGAAGCTCAGCATCCGGATAAAACCTTCACTAAACGTGACAAAGCACCATTTCTACATGTAAATAATGAACTTTACTGCTGCTTTAGATGCTAAACTGCATTTTGTTGTTTTAGTATTTGTTGAATATCATCTAATCTCATTTTAGTGGTTCCGTGGTTAGCTCTGTCACCTCTCAGCTAGAAGATCCCCGGTTCGTGTCCCGGCCTTTCTGGGATCTTCCTGCATGGAGTCTCCATGTTCTCCTGGACATGTGTGGGTTTTCTCCAGGTTCTCCAGCTTCCTCCCAAAGTCCACAAACATGCTGAGGTTAACTGGTGATTCTAAACTGTCTGTATGTGTGAATGTTTGTCTCTGTGTGTAGCCCTGTGATAGACTGTTACCTGTCCAGGTGAACCTGTGATAGACTGTTACCCGTCCAGGTGAACCTGTGATAGACTGTTACCTGTCCAGGTGAACCTGTGATAGACTGTTACCTGTCCCAGTGAACCCAGCTGTGATGGATCTTTTAGTCCCAACAAACTGATTAGTAAAAGCTACCAGCTGGTTTAACCAATCAGATCAGAGGTTAGGAAGGAATCCATGAAGACGATCCTGAACTTTGCTTCACGTTAACTCAGCAGGAGAGATCTTCTGCTGATTAATAGTCTGGGCTCTACCAGCTCTGACAAGATGTTTCTTTAAAGGTTTTGCATTTTAAGCAGCAGTGAAATGCTGGAGTGTTCTTCTTCCTCTACAGCTTCAATAAGACAATTAACCTGATGCATTCAGCCACGGAGGAAAGAGGAGTGAGACGGGGAGAGGAGTGAGACGAGGAGGGGAGTGAGACGAAGAGGGGAGTGAGACGGGGAGGAGAGTGAGAAGGGGAGAGGATTGAGACGGGGAGGGGAGTGAGACGGGGAGAGGGAGAGGAGTGAGACAGGGAGAGGAGTGAGACAGGGAGGAGAGTGAGACGGAGGAGAGTGAGATGGGGAGGGGAGTGAGACAGGGAGAGGAGTGAGACAGGGAGGAGAGTGAGACGGGGAGGAGAGTGAGATGGGGAGGGAAGTGAGACGGGGAGAGGAGTGAGAAGGGGAGGAGAGTGAGACAGGGAGGAGAGTGAGACAGGGAGGAGAGTGAGACGGGGAGAGGAGTGAGACGGGGAGAGGAGTGAGACGGAGGAGAGTGAGACGGGAAGAGGAGTGAGACAGGGAGGAGAGTGAGACAGGGAGGAGAGTGAGACAGGGAGAGGAGTGAGACGGGGAGGAGAGTGAGACGGGGAGGGGAGTGAGATGGGGAGGAGAGTGAGACGGGGAGAGGAGTGAGACGGGGAGGAGAGTGAGACGGGGAGGGGAGTGAGACGGGGAGGGGAGTGAGATGGGGAGGAGAGTGAGACGGGGAGAGGAGTGAGAGAGTGAGGCAGGCTGAGGAGGAAAATAGAAGGATGTGTTCATGAGGCTTCATTAGCAGATTTCACTCTTTCCCTCCCTTTTTAGATCCATGGCTTTGGGCTTCCACTTCCTCTCTGAACCAGCGTCTGAATGAGCATCTTTGTGTGGCGATGATGTTCTGAAACCCCCAGTAAGAGGGGCAGCAGGGGATTAACGGGTAAACTGGGTTCCCTGGAAACACAACAGTATAGAACACAATGTTCATTTCTAATAGGCTGCCTTTCTTTCCAGACTTTCTGTCATTTTAAACACGTCTCTGCTGTGTAATCTCCCTTTTTCTGCTTCTTCTTGTGAATTTCAGCTTCAGAAGTGTCAGAGTTGTCAGAGAGCAGAAATAAATCGATGAGTCTGCTGACAGCTAGCAGGAGGAGACCACGTTCTGTAGAGTTTGAAGGATTTAATTACCTAGAAACTGAATGTGAACAGATGTCTACATTCACTCAGCGACAGCATCTGCAGACAAGTGACGAGATTCAGCCATCGGTCTGTCGGCTCAGAGACAACGCAGTACTTCCACTCAGACAGAAGTGGTCTGGTCAGACTCAACAGGCATCAGCTGAAACAAGACTTACCTCAACAGGCTGAGACTTTCTGACATTTACCTCCTTTACCTCCTCTACCTGAGCAGACAGCAGCACCACTCCATTAACACTTTACTACAGAAGTAGAACAACAACAGTCTGCTGTCACATTTTGACTCACTGTGAGTTTATTCTTCACTTTAATATAAAATCCTGCAGCTCTATGGAAACAGAACAACCAGGACTAGAAGAGAGATAAAAATGTCTCCTGTGCAGTACGATGAAGTGATAACGTAAAAATAATTAAATAAAATGGAATAAACATGTGTTACATGAAAAAAATGAGGACTCTACATACTACATATATTTCACCGTTTACATTTTAGTAAGAACAAAGTCCCTCAATTTTTATCATATATTATATATATATTTTAATCATATAAATTGGAGGTCATAGCTGAACCACTGATGGCTTCACAGTTGCACCAAGGATTCCAGATTTTTTTGTTTTTTACAGAATCTGGTTTCTGCAAATGATGTATTGTTGGCAAATTTTTAAATCAGACAAATAGAATAAAGTGCAATGTGACAATTCGAAGCTTAAGTCTGGTCGTGGTTTCTGGTGGAACACTGAGCAGTTGGAGGTCAAAGTTGGAAATCGGATCATTCTTCTAGTTTTACAGTTTCTGATGAATGGTAGGATTTTAGCTGTTTAAATAAAAAGGTTTGTTTTGGGGGTAAAGCTCACAGCATGCAGATGATAGAATTTAAAAAAGGAAAATAGCAGGTTATAAGGTTGTGTCCTAATTCATCAAGTGGTTTTTTTGCGCATTTTTTAAAATGTTGCTTGTAGAATAAAATGATTTTGATCAAATGTCACAATTTTAAGTTTAGATTTGTAATGTAACGCTGAGTAGTTTAACAACAGCTGGAAAGTTGAAAATCCAACAGTTGTTCTTATTTTTAGTTTCTGGGTCTAAAAGTTTAGCAGCTTTTTAAAAATATGAAGTCTTTCAATCCTAGCAGCAGGTTTTAGGGTTAAATATTACACCAAAGTTCACTTCTGGATGCAGTTTAGGGTAAAATTATTAGAAATGTTTCATGATTAATGGAGGAAAAACGGTCACTTTGCCATTTCTAAACACGATGTCTTAATTAATCAATTACAAAAAAAGTTGATTCGTTTTCTGTTGAGCAACGTCGAAAGTTAATTTCCACTTAGCTCTGCCGACGCTGTATTCTGCTGAGGATAAAACTCTATTAATCTCTACAGTGTCCGCCTGCCAATGCACCAAAGAACAATTCAGAGATGAATGTTTTTTAACTGGGATCAGCTGCTGAACACTAAATCTGATCATATGACTGATGCTAACTGTCTGTTCCTCTGCAGGATAAACCTCTGTTCAGAGATGTGCTGATTGCTTTTACCTGAAGCTGAAATACTTCAGAAAACAGAGACTTTTCTCTTTTTTTCTGGGCTCATTATCGCTCTTTACTCCTCGTTTCCACTCATGGGAACTGCAGAGTCACTTGTCTCTCACAATAACCAGCCTTATTAAAACACTCTGAGGGTTTATTCCTCCCACCGGCTCCAATCACAGCTACTCCAAACAATCCCAGCACTAAACAAAGCCAGAGTCCCAATCCCCTTAAAGCAGCACTGACTGGAACGCGTTCAGAAACCTCCAGGTTCTCCACCTTCAGCCATCACGTTTATATGGATCCACTGTAGCCCTGATATGAAATTCAGTTACTTTTTCATTCACACCCTTATTTGGCCTGTCCTTTATAACCTTAATGAAAGCAAACAGTCGCTGTGTTCCATTAAAGACATCCAGACATGTTAGTGTGGGAAAAGCAAAGTTTAAACAATGACGGCTGGACTCTGTTTAGCTCCTTCCAGGTCAACAGCCTCAATTCATATTTGATTAAAGGTAGAAAAACAACTTTCCATGAGTCACTGTTTTACATTTTTCCCTGACACATTATCAGAAACTTAAAGCTGCTGACTGCCCTCCAGAGATTGCCCCGGGGTAAATGAAGGGGTTAGATTAGCTTTACTGGTGTGGCTTGATATAAAGTTAAATCAGTCCAGACTGAGCGGGAGCCAGAAGAGACAGAATGACCGAACACTGATATGTTGATGTGATTAATGGACTGTGCACAGCTTCAGTCTGTGTGTGTGTGTGTGTGTGTGTGTGTGTGTGTGTGTGTGTGTGTGTGTGTGTGTGTGTGTGTGTGTGTGTGTGTGTGTGTGTGTGTGTGTGTGTGTGTGTGTGTGTGTGTGTGTGTGTGTGTGTGTGTGTGTGTGTGTGTGTGTGTGTGTGAGACCATACCGGTGCTGTTAGAAGAGAATTCTGGTGTATTTCTACCTGGCATATTTCCCTTCAGTGTGGCTGTTTGCAGGTTATTGTTGTTCCCTTCTGTTGTAGAGAATCAGGTAAATTAGAATTCACTAAATCCTGCTTCTGAAGGGCAGTTAGCTCAATAACAGCTTTCTGCAGGTCGACTTTTACATGAATCATTTCAAACCTTTGAGTTAAACACAGATATTAGCCGCCTACAGCAGACATTTAGTTAACCACCTCAGGGATCTCCTTCTAAAGATGTTTACCAGCTGATCTAAGATGCTAAATATCAGATCTAAGATGCTAAATATCAGCACAGCTCATCTGTTCATGCTAAGTCTCCTTACATGTGTAAATGTGTAAATCTGACTTTCTACAGATAATTAGTACTTCTAACGGTGGGACAACAATTGATATATCTGTAGCTTTGATAACAAGGATGCAAATCCTGAACTATTTTCTGAACCGATAATCAGCAGCCGGATCAATCATTAATCAATTATTAGAGAACATAAAGTCAGCATAGTGGGCTTTATTTACACTACCGTTCAGATGTTTGGGGTCACCCAGACATAAACTCACACTTTTATCCATGTGCTAACATAACTGCACAAGGGTTTTCTAATCATCAATGAGCCTTTCAACACCATTAGCTAACACAATGTAGCATTAGAACACAGGAGTGATGGTTGCTGGAAATGTTCCTCTGTACCTCTATGGAGATATTCCATTAAAAATCAGCTGTTTCCAGCTACAATAGTCATTTACCACATTAACTATGTCTACACTGGATTTATCATTCATTTAATGCTATCTGCATTGAAAAAAACTGCTTTTCTCTCAGAAATAAGGACATTTTGAAGTGACCCTAAACTTTTGAACAGTAGTGTGGTTCTATATGTTGATATCTTGGATAACAAATACACAACATAAGTCGCTAACACAGCTTAGCTACACTACAAAACACAATCTTAGTGCATCTCAGTCCACATTGAACATGTGTGTTCAGGCTGAGAAAAACAGAAAACCTTTAGCCTCCATCTGCATTTCGCCTGGAACATGTCAGAATGTGGATCATGGATCAAACAAACAAAAAGACTTTAAAAACTGGTTGTACTGGGATGAATGAGTGTTTTCTACGTGGATGCTGGATATTCACACACATTCAGTCACTGGGATTAAGATATTCTCACTGAGATAATAAATAAAAAAGAGTTTACTTCCATCCTGTGCATTTCCCTTCATGCAGATAAAACACACCCATCTGAGCTCTGGGAGAGTTTTGCAATGATAAGATCTCAGTGGAGTTAAAAATTCACAGTCCACAGACTAATAATTAATCTGCTGTTGGTCTCCTGGCCTCTATAAGGTCACAGAATTAGTAGAGCATGTAGTTTAGCTGTATAAGAACATCATTTTTATGAGACAGGGCTGATGCTACAGATGAAGCTAAGTGAGAATCCAAACTCAACCTAGAGACACTGACAACACCACAACACATGAATTACAGGAGCTATTTATGTCTTCATCACTCTCTTTCTCATTTAAAAACACATCACTGACTGTATTATGCAGCATCCTAACCCTGTATTATCACTACATCAGTGGAAAACAGACAGCTGCTTTTATTCCCATTACTGGAACTAAACTCTTTTATTACATTCTGTGTTGAGTCTTTGTGCTGTCTGCTCATATCCCCTTTTCTTTACACAGAGCTGGTATTTAATACATCTGTATATTAGCAGAAACCATCAAATACATGTATGGAAATCCTATTAATTCTATAAAGTACCTTGACAGTTATTTGGATAATCCATGTCCCAGCGTATCTTCATATAAAAGCTGCTGCTGGTGATGCACGAATCATCACTTTCTGCCTCTTTTCATATTAATTTAGGAGCAGTGATCACAGCTGGCACCTGGAATCACCTACTCAGTGGGTTTTATGGAAATACGAGTGGTCCTCATGTTTAATACAGTGAATAACTCAGTGGTAATATGAAGGGATCATTACAGGCCCTATGTCTTTTTAATATCTTCCACGGACGCAGGGAAATTAAATAGTCCCACCCCAAAAACACAAACATGAAAGGAACCATAGCGTGACCCACTTCCATAAACTGTGGCTGAAAGGTTCATGTTTAGTTCCTTATCTGGAGATACAGGTGTGCTGCGTATATATCTGCAGAATGTGAATAATACCGTCTCTATGTGAGTTCAAAGCCCAGTCAGACGTCTGTTGGGAGATCTGTCAATCATTGCAGACATCCCAGCATGCCGTTCAACCTTTCCCCTACTTCCTGCCTCTAGTGAAAGGATCTTTCAGGAGAGGTGGAAACTTTAACCTGATCCTGTCCTCATCCCATAAAAAACATCTGGATTAAAATGAGGAAATGTTTGCATAGTGTAGAGTTTTATTGCTGTGCTGCTTTTGGACACGGTCCAATCCAATCCAATCCAACTTTATTTGTAATGCACTTTACAAAACAACACAGTTGACCAAAGTGCAGTACACACATAAAACATATGAGACATTAAAAAAAGAGTAAAACAAAACAGAAATAAAATTACAACTTAAAATCAATTAAAAGCTAGGGTAAAAAGATGTGTTTTAAGAGCTGATTTAAATACAGGCCGTGAATCGATCTGTCGAAGGTGCAAAGGTAGTGCATTCCATAAGTTAGGACCAGCGACAGCAAAAGACCGAGCACCTCTCCTTCTCTTATTTGACTTTGGGGTCACCAACCATGAGAGGTCAGCTGACCTAAGGGAACGAGCAGGTACATAGGGTTGCACCAGCTCAGTCAGATACTGAGGTGCAAGGCCATGAAGGCATTTAAAAACAAATAAAAGAATTTTAAAATCAATTCTAAAACGTACAGGGAGCCAATGCAAAGACTTCAGAATAGGAGTTATGTGCTCTCTCTTTTTAGTCCCAGTCAAGAGCCGAGCTGCTGCATTTTGCACCATTTGTAGACGATGCAGAAGTTTCTCATCAAGACCGGCATACAGAGCATTGCAGTAATCAAGGCGGTTTGTGACAAATGCATGGATTAATATTTCAAAGTGTTTCATAGACAGAATAGGTTTAACTTTAGCCAGCTGTCGGATTTGAAAGAAACTTGTTTTAACCACGGAACTGACCTGGGCTTCAAGTTTGAGAGTGCAGTCAAGTTTTACACCGAGATTGGTGATCACAGGCTTAAAATACTGGCTCAGTGCACCAAAATCATCAAGGGCAGGGGTTCCACCACTCGGCCCAAACACTGTCATTTCAGTTTTACTGTCATTTAAAAACAAGAGATTTAAGGACAACCAGTTCCTGATTTCCTCAACACAGTCAAGTAGCTGTTTTGCATTGTTGCCATTTCCTTGCTTCAGTGGCATGTACATTTGCGTATCATCTGCATACAGATGAAATGCAATGCCATGTTTCCTAAAAATTATTCCAAGTGGAAGGAGATACAATGAAAAAAGCAGGGGGCCAAGAATGGACCCTTGGGGCACTCCACAATTTAGAGGGGATAGTCTGGACTGAGAGGAGCCTATCCTAACACAGAATTCCCGATCAGTGAGGTAGAACCTCAGCCACTCCAATGCAGTGCCACGGATACCAACAGAGCTTTCTAAGCGGGTCAGTAGTATCTGGTGGTCTACAGTGTCAAAGGCAGCAGTTAAGTCAAGCAAAACAAGGATGACACTGTGACCACCATCGGTAGCTTGAAAGATGTCATTAACAACTCTCAATAAGGCAGTTTCAGTACTGTGCCTAGAATTGAAGCCGGACTGGAACACTTCAAAGACAAAATTCTCCTCTAAATATGCTTTTAATTGCTGGTACACAATTTTTTCAAGAAGTTTTGAGGTCAGCGCAAGCTTAGAGATCGGTCTAAAATTAGACATAATGTTGGAATCCAAGCCAGGCTTCTTAAGGAGAGGTTGCACCACTGCCCGTTTAAAACTCTTGGGCACACAACCAGAAATTAGACTGGTGTTAACAATTTCAAGCACATAAGGGGCGACTGTAGAGAACACTTCTTTAAACAAACGAGGTGGTAAGGGATCATTCGGTGATCCTGAAGGTTTCAGATTACCTACAATGTCTTCCAGAGAAGCCAAACTGACAGGCTCAAATCTGTGAAAAATCACAGAGGGCATGGCTAACACTGGAGGTTCATAAACTGGAGGGCTAATCAGAGCCCTAGTGTCCTCAACCTTATTAATGAAAAAGGTCAAAAAAGCTTCACACATTTCATCTGAGGGCTCAACAGAGACCGGCTGAGGAGCATTTAAAACATTGTTTATGGATTGAAACAACACACGAGGATTGTTAGAGTTAGAAACAATGATGTCTGAGAAGTACTTATTTTTTGCTGATTTAACATTTTTTTGGTAAGTACTCAAACTACTTCTTAATATCTGGAAGGAAACTTCAAGTTTATCTTTCTTCCACTGACGCTCAGCTCTCCTGCACTCCTGTCTCGCAGAGCGAGTGACGTCACTGAGCCAGGGCTCAGAGCGAGATTTCACACTTTTCATTTTCATGGGCGCTACAGAGTCCAAAGCAAATTGACATGCAGAATTAAAACAATTCAAGAGAGCGTCCACATCTGTGTTTGTTAAGTCTGTGCAGCAGGGCGCTACACCACAAAATACAGCCGAAAACTTAGCGGCAGTTAAGGGGTTAACTACCCGGCACAGTTTGACAGGAGCGCATGACAGGACTGGTTGACATGACAACGGAATGTCAAACACAACAGGGTGATGATCAGAGAAAGTTGCATCACAAATATTTACATCAGGAACCTTAAAACCATGGGTTAAAACCAAATCAAGTGTATGCCCAAATTTCTGTGTGGGACCAGACACAGACTGCACAAGATTAAAATGATCGATAAGTGTTAAAAAGTCATTGACATAAGGTTCATGCGGGCAACACACGTGAAAGTTAAAATCACCAACAATAAGAACACGATCATACTTGGGCATCAGTCCCAATAAAAAGTCTTCAAATTCTCCCAAGAAGTCTTTTTTACTGCGTTTGGGTGGCCTGTAAATGACAGCGCACGCCACCGGGGACACAGCGCTCACCTCAAACAACTGTATCTCGCAACTGGAGTAAACAGATTCCAAGGTGAGCTGCTTACAGGTGAATTTACTCCTGTAAATAGTTGCTATTCCACCTCCACGGTGTCTAGAATTACGTGGGGAGTCCAAAAAGCAGCATTCTGGAGGCGACAGCTCATGCAGAGTGGCAGACTCACCAACGAGCAGCTTGGTCTCCGTGATGAAGAGGAAATCCAGATCGTTTGACATGAAGAAGTCCTTTAGAATGAAAGTTTTGTGGACCACCGAGCAGGCATTCACAAGGCCTATCCTGGCCGAGGCAGCGGGCAGCGGAGTCGGATTTGGCGTACGATCCAACGGCCGCAGGTTGTGGAAATTCACGCCGCGCTCGGACAGGCGAAAGCGGGGAGGGCGTAGGAATCCCCCTTCATCCGAGCCAGCCACTGGAACAAGACATCGGTGGATAGGGTCCCGGGAGCGCCACGGGACAAAGCGGCGAAGTGGCGGATCAATATGTCCCATGAAAGACGACGGTGGAGTGGGAGAGGCCGCGAAACAGCCCCTTAATCGAACCAGTCTTCCACTTCGCTTCCCTCGGCGGCGTCTGCGGCTTCTGCGTAAAGGTGCAGCGGGCCCACGAAGCAGGTAAGGCGGTATTCCAGAGAGGAGAGGGGGGCACGCTCTTTGGCCTGGATTGTGTCGTGGTTTTAACAGATTTTCAAAAGAAGGTCGCAGATCAAGCAAGGTCTGGCGATCATAAGTCAATAGGGAACTGACATCCACTGTAATAGTGCATAAAATCAACAGTAAAACACTTAGAACACGGAGGGACAGACCGCGGGCCACACACACTGGCGCCATCTTGTCACGAGATGAACATAAAAGAAGAGTTTGTCCTGAATCTAAGAAAACAGTCCAACAATCCAAGGAAAAATGAAGAGTCTGATTTCATGTGACAGTCGATGCTGAACATCTACATTTAGAACACCTGAAACACAGGAGAAGCTACAGCTATTCAGATGGTAGATAAAACATGACAGCAGCAAATGGAGCTTCTCAAAATGAGTCAGAACAACAAAGATCAATGCTGGGAGGTTATTCTGATGTTCTGTACATCCAGTCAGCCTTCTGTCCTGATTTAATGTCAGACCGTCACCTCAGAATATTTCACTGGATCCTAAAGAACCATCATGTGACTGAAGCAGTTTTAAAAGTCCTATTTTTAGCTCCTTTTCAGCAAATTAATGAAAGCCTCAGATGTCCCTGGAATGCAACTTTGAATTTTTAAGCTCAAAATACTGAATAAATGTTTTATTTTACTATGACTGTGTAACCCTGGTGTTGGCCCCGTTATAAACAGACTGTTTTCAGTGTCTGTAGCTTTAAATGCAGCTGATCTGCTGCTGGCCACGCCCCCTTCAGGAAGAAGACTCTCTCTGCGTCTTTGATCAGCAGTGCAGAGAGAAACAGTTTAGATGTGCATCAGTGAACACAGACCAGGACTTCCTTTTGCTTCTAACTTTTGCTCTGAGACATAATTTTGTATGGAGATAAAGCTAAATCCTAAACCACTGCTTCTACTGTATGTTAGTTTCATATAAAATCTGTATTTCAGTTCTGCAGCTCCGCTCTGACTGCTGGTTAACATGTAGTCTTAATGAGCTGCATCTCAGTCCATATTTAATATTCCTTTCATTGTCTGACAACAAAAACAACAAACCTGTAAATGAGGACAGGCTGATTAAAGTGTGAGCACAGAGAGAAGCTGACAGAAACACTGAGTGAGTTCAGCTTTCACTGAAAACACAGAAACCATCCAGTCCCCGAGTAAAGGAATCAGTCTGACACTTTCCACTCTTTCTGAATGTTTTCTGAATGTTTAAAGTGTCTACAGAGCTCTAAGTCTAACAGTAATGCTAGCTATATTAGCCAAACAACACTTAGTGATGTAGCGACACTGCAATCAGAAATAAAAGTAATCCACTGGATCTTCAGTTTCTCAGATGCTGGCATCGCATGAACACGCTTGTGTTCACTCTTTACGCCAATAACAGAACATTTAGTGAGTTTCTGCTTGTAGCTGAGACATTTTCAAATGTGCAGAATCAACTTTAGAGAATAAATAAATGTGGTAGACTGAGAGGCAGATGCTGATTCTGAAAGGAACAGGATTACAGAAAGTCTGGTCTGGATGATGATGGTTCTTATCTATTTGATGGGAGGTCCTGAGGTGGATTAAATATTCTGTATAGTGAAAATGTATTTGTTTTTTAAAAAGCTCTTCAGATATTAGGATAAGTGCTTCCTCACAGACTCAGATGTTTTCTGGTATCTGATGAATGTTCTCATTCAGGTCAAATCAGACAAGCTCGTGCTAGAAAGCTGGCATCAGGGCATGTTTGAAGCTTTCATTTCTCCACCAGCTATAAATTCACCACTTCCCAAATGTACGGCTGGACGACGGTTAGATTTCTGCTAAAATCAAACAAAGACCAGAAGAACCTCCTGTTATAATCAATCCTCATCTTATTCCCTCTCTGAAGGTCCTTCCTTCTGTGTTCTAATGTGCTTCAGTCCATGTCTTGCTCATGTAGTCATCAGACCTTCCTGCTGGTTAAGCTCAGGTTAAACTGCACCGTCTGCTTCCTCCATCAGTTAATCTCTGAATCATTGAACCTTGGTGTCAAGGCTGCAGCACACCAGTATTTCTACTGGCTTTAATGCTACATCACATCTCAGCTAACAGGAATAAAACAAACTGGTAGAAAGCTGGAAGAAGTTTGCAGGAGGCTCTTCTACAGGGTGCAGCTCCTGAGGATTGGTGAATCGTGTACCAGAGATATGGACATATGTGAGCATCAACTAATGGGAGAACTGAGTCTAAACCACGGTTATCCCCACCTTTAGCAATCACTGTTCAATATTTGAATGATATGTTTGTGTTCTATAACCAATCACATTTCACCATGCTATATAAAATGTTCTATTCATATCATACTTCATCCTTTTCTGGGAGGCTGTTCCAGACAGAAAAAGTCCTTCATCAAGATTCTTTTGAGACACTGATATTTACAAAATAAATAGCTTAATTGGAGAGAAGTAGTTTGTCTTCCATCTCAAAAAACGAACACGCTCAACAATAGATAAAACAATTAAATAAAGCACTCAGAGAAGGCAGTCCTCCTCCAAGGCTGTCCAGTCCTCCTCCAAGGCTGTCCAATCCTCTTCCAAGGCTGTCCAATCCTCCTCCAAGGCTGTCCAGTCCTCCTCCAAGGCTGCTCAGTCATTGGATCATTTCCAGCGACTGAAATCTTGAAACGATTCATGGCAGAATTCACCATAGAAAGCGTCCATTTAATATGGATGTACCCACAAACCACGAGTACAGGTGTGTGTTCTGCATGTGTACGTTATGTACAGATACCGGATCACGTGACCTAAATATGTAGCAGGCGGCGGGAATTGATGGGATTTAGAAACACCCCCACAATTTAATCAGTTGTTCCTTGGATCATTTCTGATGAATAAGTCCTGATAAGTCCTCAGTGGTGGATCTGTAGTAGGATCACAATCAGCTGATGTAGTGTTCACTGGTTGTCATGGTTACAGTGACACCGTGCCGCTATATGGCAATGATACAGAAATCTTTAACCAATTCGTGGATCCAGACTATAAGCTGCATCACTGCCAAAATGTAATCACTTGGTCCTTGTGTCATTTCTGACCTTCCCTGGAAATTTCATCCAAATCCGTTGGTCTGTTTTAGAGTAATGTTGCTGACGGACGGACAGACGGACGGACGGACGGACAGACAGACGTATGCTGATCCTCACATAACTCCGCTGTTTCTTGGTGGAGTAAAAATATCTAAAAATGTCCAATAGTTGTTAATTCCAGCCCTTTCCTGGTTTGCTTTGAGTTCATCCTAATGAAACATCTTCCAGCCAGTAGTAGAGCGTTACCAGAAGTCACTCCATCATCACGCCTTCTCTAGTCAGAGCTTTCTGAGGATGACGGATCCACAGACTTCCCACTCACTGCAACACTCCGAGTAGCGATTTAACACTCTGTGACATCAAGTCAGAACCAGATTATCAGCAGGAATTCTGCTCAGATCATACATCACCACCAAACTTTTTACTGTCAGAGTTTGTGCTGCTTCTTTAATCAACTGTCAAATGGCAGATCTGGAGTTTCCTTAGATTTCCAGAGCTTATCGTTGCTCCAGCTGCTGATAGACAGGGTTCATATCAGAGCAGGAAAGATAAACGCTCTCAGGAATAATCTATAAAGCTGGAATATATTAATTCTACCGTAAAGCAGAGCTTTTTAGAGATAGTTCCACTTCTTAATTAATTCTACCTTTCTGGCTACGCTGCATCTGCAGAGCCTTAAACTTCATAAATCTGGTCCTGACATGCTGGATCTGTGTTAATGTGGGTGGCCAGCTTTTATAGAAACACAAAAAACTCAGAGTTTGAGTTAAAAATGGGATCTGACTAACAGATAATTTCAGTGTAGGCTGTACAGTGTACAGTATCTTGCTTTTTGTGGAAGTTTTAATCTTTGGTTTTGCACAATTAGACGTTCTGTTGTGTTTAAATGATGCTGATTTCACTCTGAGCTGCCAAAGAATACATCATGATTGAACGAAAAAGTGAATAAATCCACTGGTCTGATAGTTTTCAGATAGAAGCTCCCTGCTGATATCATTAGAGGTTCTGTCTACAGCTTCTGTTCTGTCAGTGTAGAAAAACTGCGGTAAAAACGAACCTCACAACCATACACTGTATATAAATGCTCTCACCGTTTACTGGAGCTGCAGCATTAATTAAAGGAGTTTATGAGTCTGAGCTTCAGAGCAGAACTTCAGCTTCCTGTGGAACTTAAAATGCAGCGTTAAAGTGAAGCTTTCACACTTTCTGGTGGAATAGAAGGAGACAGAACTGTTTTTTTTTTTAACAGAAAATGGGTTTAGTGATACTCCGGCTTCCTCCCACAGTCCAAAAATATGCTGAGGTTAATTGATTATTCTAAATTGCCCGTAGGTGTGAATGTGAGAGTGATTGTTTGTCTCTGTATGTAGCCCTGTGACAGACTGGCGACCTGTCCAGGGTGTCCCCTGCCTTCACCTGAGTCAGCTGGGATAGACTCCAGCCCCCCCCGCGACCCTAGTGAGGATTAAGCGGTGTATAGATAATGGATGGATGGATGGATAGGTTTAGTGATATACACATCACAGTGCACGTTAAATGGTATCTTATGTCTCTAACCTTCCATCCTGAATGTGTTTTTCAGGTTTCTCATTGGCCTACAGTGAGAAGCTCTTATATAAGCTCTCCAAAGCTTCGTTCTAAAAGTTTCTGAGAGCTCTGCTGCTATTTTAATCCTGCTCTGATTCAGCTTTTTTAACTCTCACTAAATGTGATTGAGGAGAATAAATCTAGTTTATATAACGTGCCTCCATGAATACATGTTATTGATGCTTTTGACAGAAAGGTAGGAGGTAAGTGGATTCCCAGGATCCCTTTAAATATATGAGGTGCTACAAGAACGTAAGTATGAGCAGAAATGTTGGGATGGATCTGGGGAAAGAGCTTCTGAGTCTTCAGTACACCTGACTGTATACAAGCCGTGCACAAATACAGAATGAATCCAGGACGACTGCAGCAGAAACACTCTGATGGAAACTATCAGCTGGTTTATTACAGACTCAGGATCAGTTAATGAGTGTTTAATCAGGAATACCTCCATTCCAGATGTGTTGTGGACCTTCTGTCGTCTCCTTCCTGCAGCTCTGTGGTTTCTAAGTGACTTCTGTGTTGGGTTTCATGTGTGGATATAAAAAGGCCTCAGAGAGCAGAATGCTGATGAGTCAAGAACTCTGAAGCATTTAGAAACAGCCTCAGAAGGTTTCTGGATTCAGGAGGAAGAAATGTTTGTCCTCCTGGTGGAAATGTTGACATTTAAGAGTATCTATCGTATTTATCTGCTTCTTCTTATATTCCTTCATTTTAGTCCAGTCTGAGAGCCCAAATAAAGCTCAGCTAGCTTTAAGCTGCTGAACATGATGTTCCTCTGCTGCCCTCAGGGTGTTTCATACGTCTGGTTCATGGACTGTTCAGCTTTATGGTGTGAAATCATTACTGACTGCTGTATGAACTCACTGCCATGATTCTGATCCAGTGACTGTTCCTGGATCTGCTGGTTTTAAACGAGGTCGTGACCCAGTACGAGTCTCTGGAGCATCTGTAGCCTCCATATGAGCAGATTAGCATAATTAGAGTGTTTTTACTGAGCATGGGGCACACAATGAGACTAAAATGTGAACATTTACCTGCAGACGTCTTCATGTAGTCGTTTAGTTTCAGCTCTTAGTGATTAAACAGTCAGAAAAGTTCAGTGATTGGGTGAGTCAGATTTCTCTCTCTCTCAGATTAGAGACATGTCTAAAGAGTCACAGAGCTGATAGAACTCAACAACGTTCTAACAACGTTCTGCTAAAAGCTGATACAACTCAACAACATTCTAACAATGTTCTAACAATGTTCTGCTAAGAGTTGATAGAACTTCTACCCAGCAACAGTCCTGTCATTCTAACAACGTTCTAACAACGTTCTGCTAAGTTGGAGTAAACTTTTTGGTGGGAGCTTTTTTCTTTTTAAGTGGCCAGAAGTTCTTCAACGATGTTTCTCTAAAAATCCTCTTCTGCTAAACATCTTCCATTTGTGTCTTGTGGAAACGGTTCATGGAGGAATCTTCCAACAACATCCTCAGAACATTGCATTCAACATGTTCCACCTTTGTTAGGAATCTTTTATGAAAAACATTCTCTCTAACGTCTGGAAAGGCTTCTTAGTGTGTGAAAGTTCTTCTTTAGTTATCATGCTATATAATAATAAACTACATCCTCCACAGATGTCTGAGTTAATGTTTAACTTTAGAGTGAAAGATATTCATAAGACCTTCTTTCTTCTACATTAGGTTGAAACGTTTCCTTTAAAACATTTCTAGAACATGGAGGGAATGTTTACCAAAGTTGTGGAAACATTCCTTATTATCTGCTTGAATCTTAGTCAAACATGTAGCAAACATGTCAACCAGCTCCAGATGAACTCCAGGACTCATCATGTGATCCTCTCAGGACTGCCATGTGGTCTGGATTACTTCCAGCAACACTGACTCGTTATGAAGCAGCCCATCACATTAAAACACGTCTTTTTCTGCAGTCTACAGCTCGTCTGACAAACAAACAGCCGGAAGCAGAACTGTTTCCTAGTTTCCTACTTTCTGTGTGCACTGACCTTGGCGGGCCGGCGGGCTCCCAGTAGCGGCAGAACAGGTGCAGTCCGTCGGCGTTGACGATGTGCGGCAGGTCGGTGTAGGGGACTCCCTGCGGGCTCCGCCGCGGAGCAGCTCCCGGCTCGGGCATGGAGGGCTCTGTAACGGAGACACGGAGCAGCGATGAGAGCAGGTCCCCGCCGCCGTACAGAAAGCAGCTGAAGCCGACGACCAGCAGGCAGGAGGCGGCGGTGGCGGCGTTCATTGTTTACTCTTGTTGTTGTTTGCTTGTTGTTTGTTTGGAGCGAGCGCTAAGTGTGCATCGCTGTTGACGGTGTGTGCCGCTCTGGATAAAGCGGCTCTAATCCTGAGCTACACGCGCGCGCAGGCAAACGACCGGTGTGACGTAACGAGACCATATGGTCCGTTCTCTCCAAGCTCTCCCTACCCTCTCTCTCTGGATAGATAGATAGATAGATAGATAGATAGATAGATAGATAGATAGATAGATAGATAGATAGATAGATAGATAGATAGATAGATAGATAGATAGATAGAGACTATAGATAGATAGATAGATAGATAGATAGATAGATAGATAGATAGATAGATAGATAGATAGACAGAGACTATAGATAGATAGATAGATAGATAGATAGACAGAGACTATAGATAGATAGATAGATAGATAGATAGATAGATAGATAGATAGATAGATAGATAGAGACTATAGAGACGATAGATAGATAGATAGATAGATAGATAGATAGATAGATAGATAGATAGACAGAGACTATAGATAGATAGATAGATAGATAGATAGATAGATAGACAGAGACTATAGATAGATAGATAGATAGATAGACAGAGACTATAGATAGATAGATAGATAGATAGATAGATAGATAGATAGATAGATAGATAGATAGATAGATAGAGACTATAGAGACGATAGATAGATAGATAGATAGATAGATAGATAGATAGATAGATAGATAGATAGACAGACTATAGATAGATAGATAGATAGATAGATAGATAGATAGATAGATAGATAGATCGAGACTATAGATAGATAGATAGATAGATAGATAGAGACTATAGATAGATAGATAGATAGATAGATAGATAGATAGATGATAGATAGATAGATATATAGATAGATAGAGACGATAGATAGATAGAGATGATAGATAGATAGATAGATAGATAGATAGATAGATAGATAGATAGATAGATAGATAGATAGATAGATAGAGACTATAGATAGATAGATAGATAGATAGATAGATAGAGACTATAGATAGATAGACTATAGATAGATAGATAGATAGATAGATAGATAGATAGATAGATAGATAGATAGATAGATAGATAGATAGATAGATAGATAGATAGAGACTATAGATAGATAGATAGATAGATAGATAGATAGATAGATAGATAGATAGATAGATAGATAGATAGATAGAGACTATGGATAGATAGATAGATAGATAGATAGATAGATAGATAGATAGATAGATAGATAGATAGATAGATAGATAGATAGATAGATAGATAGATAGATAGATAGATAGGGTCAGCTAACATACATATTTTAATTAAAAATAAAGAAGCCCAAAGCACAAGTTAGAACTCTAAGATAATCATATTATCAGTAATATTTTAATTCATGACATAAAAGTAAAGTAACCTCGCCAGTCAACAGGATGTTTAGCCAACACTAATGAGGAACTCAAACTAGCTAACACATGAAAATAATTTTACATCATTGTTAAAACTGATTGATTACTGCCAGTTAATTTTGTATTGATAAACCCTAAACATAACTTACAACGTCAATATAACCGTATTATCTATAATATTAGCAAGCTAGTGCTACAGCAAGCTATAAAAAAGTAGGCTAACACACACAAAAATTATTTTAGATCATTTCAAAAAACTATTTGATTATTGACAATTCAGTCTGAAACAACAGGTCCAGAACATAAGTTGTAACTTTAATATAATCTTATCATTGACATTTAAATTCCTCACATAAAAATAGGTTAACCCTAACCATAAAGCCAACTCACCAGTCACCAGGAAGCAACAGATATGCTAACATTAGCTAGGAACTCAAGGTAACTAGCCAATGCTAAAGTAAGCTAAACAAAAGTATGCTAATACACAATCATTTAATAATAACATTTCCAGTTAGTTTTGAATCAAAAGCCTTGTGACATAATGTATAAGACTATTATAGTTATATTATAAATCATATTTAAATTCCTGTCATAAAATAATGTTAACTGCGATGTTTAGCCAACACTAGCAAAGAACACAAGCTAGCTAGCTAGTGCTACAGCAAGCTAGAAGAAAGTAGGCTAACATTTCATCATTTAAAAAAACACCAATGAATTTTGAATCAAAAGGCTCATGACATGAGATATGACACTATTATAAACTTATGAATTTAAATTCCTGACGTAGCCCACACTAGTGAGGAACAGAAGCTAGCTAGCTAGTGCTACAGCAACCCAGAAAAAGGCTAAGCTAGGCTAACACTTAGGAAAATAATTTTAGATCATTTAGAAAAAATGTTTGATTATTGTAAAAAGGATTTTTGGCCCCTGATGTAAGGTATAGCTTCATTATAATCCTATTTATATTCCTAGCATCACGAATATAATAAAGTGAACTCACCCACCAGCAGGTTAGGGTTAGCTTCAAAAATAGCATCACAATTATTATTATTATTATTATTATTATTATTATTATTATTATTATTATTATTATTATTAATAATAATAATAATAATAATAATAATAATAATAATAATTAGCATACAAATAAAGTCCGCTCACCCATCAGCAGGTTAGGGTTAGCTATAAAAATAGCATAGCAATTCTTCTTCTTCTTCTTCTTCTTCTTCTTCTTATTGTTATTATTATTATTATTATTATTATTATTATTATTATTATTATTATTATTATTATTATTATTATTATTATTATTTAACATGAAATAAAATCCACTCCCCCATCAGAGGGTTTGGGTTAGTAATAAAAATAGCATGACAATTATTATTATTATTATTATTATTATTATTATTATTATTATTATTATTATTATATTATTTAACATGAAATAAAATCCACTCACCCATCAGCAGGTTAGGGTTAGCTAACACTAGCAAGGAATTCCAGCTAGCTAGTGCTACAGAAAGCTAAAGAAAAAGTCGGCCAACACATAAGAAAATTATTTTACAGTTGTTTTCAAAAAGTGATTATTGTTTGATTATTGCCAATTAATTTTAAATGATGCAGCCCGTGACATAACTTAACTAAAATCGTATTATTGTTGATATTTAAATTCCTAGCATAAAAACGATGTCACCTCACCCATTAGCATTGAAGAATTCCAGCTAGCTAGCTAGTGCTACAGAAAGCTAATATTGCATAGCGTCATGAGCTTAATGTAAGGTCAGCTAGTTAGCCTTTAAACAGATAATAATACATTTTTACTGCTGGGTAGCTGATAAACTATTGTATTAGATGATAGCTAAGGAGGCGGCTGACTGTTTTTAGGAACGTTTTTGTGACATCAGTTTGGGTAAAGTTTGTGGAACTGTCTCAAAAATTTGCTGGATATTTGTAGAATGTTCACCAAACTTAATATTGTAAAGTCGTTCATTAAAAAAAAAAAAAAAAAAAAGATAAAATTAAAAAGTATTGATCACAAACGAACCTTCTATGGAACCATACCACTGGATACAGCCTAAAAGAAAATCCACAAAATAACCTTTAAATGTTCTAGAAAACAACAGCGAAAAACATTCAGGGAACATTCCCTGTAAGTTACTGTTTGTTGGGAGTAAATGTGAATTTTACTACTGGATAACCTCTTTGTGACTCATGTAAACAGTGGCAAAACAAGTTTGTGTATCTTCTTAAAAAACATTAAAAAAAATTTTTTTTAAAATTTTTGCTCTGTCTAAATCCTTCATCAACATCTTCTATCTTCACTTATTTATGAGTGATTGATTGGTGATTGACTGGCTGATTATATCTACACACTACCATCAAACCTCTATCTAGTGGTCATAAAGGGAATATTACTTTTATTTATGGATGTATACCAACATACTGTATATAAAACTGCATTATCATGCTGAAAGGAAGAAAATCCCAAAAAAGAAACCAGCTTTTCAAAAAAAATAATAAAATAAGTAAAATGCCTTTATAATGTCTTTTATTCATCTTATTTCCTTTCTTCAGGCTTTTAGAACGGCTCTTCCAGTCTCACACACATTACATTCAACAGCTGTAACACTAAAATCCTGAATGCAACCTTCTTCCAGTGATTTTCTGTCTCTCTAAAAAGCTGCACACATACCGAAACTATCTTTATTCTTCCTGAAGCCCAGCCTCCTCCTCTCAGATCTTTCTCTCTGGCTCCAGGTCCATTCTGGTCCTCGAAAGGAGCAGCATTATAATGGAGCAGTTAGTGGCACACCGGAGGTAAAAATAGCAGTGGTGTGAAGCTATTTCCTGAGGTGATCGGGTGTCGTCCTTCAGGTTTAGTAGCCTGACAGCATGTAGGCTTCTTTTTATACAGATATAGGTCACAGCCACTGATAATTCATCAATTAAAAAACAGATAAACTATGAGGCTACCTTTTGGTGTCCAGCTTCAAAAATCTACCCCTGCTGTTAATTTATGGATTTCCATCCTTGTGATCTACATCAGTCAGTCATATCCCAGCAATCCCGACATCAAAATGGACAAAAATGATTGATTGATGGAATAAAAACGTCTGTTTTGCTGCCAGTTGTCAGCTTCAGGATGTCCAGAGCTGAATGAAAACCAGAATATGTGCATCACACATGTGGGAATGAGCTCTACAAGCTTACAGGGATCAGAATGGAGAGAGAAAACAGATTCTCCTTTTGTTTTCTTCTCTGCAGAGTATACATCAGACTACGCATGCAGCCAGAAAAAGCGCAAGGCTCTCCAATGGTTCTAATTAATCGATTCGTCGGCTCTGGCTGCAGATATCGACGTTGGAATACAGCGGGTTTCAGCAGCGCTTGGTTTGAAGATCTAATAGAAATGATAAATGAAGCCCGACAAGTTCCCCGTCAGAGGTAAATATATGTGCATATAACGGCCGGATGATGGGGATTAAAGCCTCCAATGAGCCCATATTGTCCCGCAGACGCACCGGAGCCAAAGCGCCTTTTACGCATCGAAGCGGTAGAATCCGGTTAGATTCCAGAGAAGGGACTCACCTGTAAGTTTGGACTCCTCTCTGACTCCGGCTCTCCCTCTCAGACACTCCTCTCACCAGCAGCCAGCACAAGAATGCGGTCGGCGACGTTTGGGGAGAAACTAAATCAGAATTCACTCCCTCTCCTCCTCCTCCTCCCTCTGAGCTCAGAGAGAGGCGGAGATCAGCTCCTCTGGTCACCCTGAAGCACCTACAGGTCCGCATGCTTCACATTTATCACAGATATTTATCTACTAGTTGCAGGATTTGCTCCAAAGCTTCCACCAGATAAGACAGTATATACATACGTATATATACATACGTATATATACATACGTATATAATTATATATATATATATTATATATATATATATATATATATATATATATATATATATATATATATATAATATATATATTTATATAAAAAAATAAAAAACACAGGTTAGTGCAGCTTGAAGGCCAAAGATCCTGAACCTCAGCACACACCCTACTACCCATCTACTACCCTCTGAGAGGAAAAATGATCAGCATGTGAAGCTGAATATTGAAGACAGTCCGTTCTGGTTCCAGGCTGATGACAGTTAAAACCACTTTAGCAGCAGCTGAACACCTACTTTCTGCTGACCTCTGCTGGTTTCAGTTCAGACTGAGGGATGCAGCTTTCAGACTAACAGTTCTTTAAATCCTGCTTTTCAGCGTTGTTGTTTTGTTCCAGGTCCAGAAGACAAAAGCGTCAGTCATTCCGAGTGTTTGTCAGACGGCATGCTGGGATTTATTCCATGGAGAAAAGCTCTGCGACACATTTGATTGCTGTGTTTGTTTCTCTGCAGCTGAATGCACAGAGAACAGGAAAAAACATAAAGTGGCATTTTCATCAAAGCCATTACTGGAAAATCTCTTTGTCACAGCTGAATATGATTCATGGTGCTCCTATTCCGATGAACACTGACTCATCATACCTGGTTCTGGTTAAAGAACAATGCTGTGGTTGCAGATCTTTGGGGCAGAACGCTAGAAATGAATCTTTCACCACTTTTCTAACCGCTTACAGACACAAAATACTATTTTTAATCTCTCAAACTGCCGATAAACAACTAAAAAGCCATTTTTGAATCATATTTTTGTTCTTACATCCATGTAAAAGTTCTTAATTCAAACATCATGCGTGATGTCTGTCCATCCCAGTGAGAAACAGAACATCCTGCAAACATACTGAGTCATCGGTTACATCAATCCAGATCTTTTTAGAAGTATGTAAAGACTTCCTGTCATGGAATATAAATCCTTTCCTTAGAAAATTCTAATTAAATCTGCCTGGAAGGAAATGAAAAACGAGAACATGTTGAATATCAGCAGTTAAACCATCCATGTAGGTTTTTATTTAAAGTTTAAAAGGCAAGGCATTAACTAAATGTTGAACATTAAAGCAGAATGTAAATCTAGATTTTTTTATTCAAGTGATTGACTGACTTTGGATTATAAGTTATGACTGATAGTTTGTATAAATAGCGTTGTCTCTACTCATGCACATGGATTGCAAATATAATATATGTACAACGTCGAACTGAAGACATGTTATACACACAGAATATTGTCTTGATCTGAAAAGTTCTGCTCCAGAACTCCTTCCACTGGATGTTTTCAGACAGAATGTTTCCTCATTTGAACCTGAACAGCTCCACAGTTCCTCATCTCCACAAACATTCATGTTCACTGTGTTTGTGACAGACGGGAGTCCCAGTGATCCACATAAAATCCTCCTACAGATCCTCCGTCGTTCCTCCAGGACTCACAGATGAGTCGCTCTGATCTCCTTAAACACAAGAACGAAGAGATGAAAACAGAGAAGCAGAACCAGACGCAAGGAGAAAACAAAGAAGAATGAGAGAGAAAACACTGGGCTGATTCTCTGAAATATCTTCCAGATTTTCCCTTTTTCTCTCCAGTGGCAGAAAGTCCCAGCAGCTCCAGAAGTTAATGAGGAGGAACAGAAGGAGGCTGTGGAGCATGTTGGCTGAAACTGTAATAATAGTAGTAATACTTTAGAGTTCAGTAGAGTTAAAACACATCTTAACTCTGGATTCACTGCATAATGCTGAACTTTATATCCTGTAATTCTGTCCAGTCTCGGGGTTAATATAAGGCTCTGGCTGTTTTCTGATTTACTGAAGTTCTTTGTCTTTTATTCCAGTAAACGGTACTGTCCTGAGTGGATGCTGATCAGTCCTGACAGGTAAAGTCTCTCATTCTGTACAGCATTCTGAAATCCTGAGTTCTGGCATTCATGTTGACATGAATCACCCTAACAAACCAAACACACACCTCATGGCAGCAGCACAGTCCATTAAAACTGCTCAAGAAGGGCTCGAGGAACATGACCAAGACCTAAAGATTTCATCCTGGCCTCTTAATTTCTCCAAATTCCAAATTAAACAAGGATCTGTAAGATTTACATGATACTCTGAGGCTGTTTGGCAGCACAAGGAATCCCTACACAGTATCAGGCAGATGGTTTTAATATAGATTTGAAATTAAATGAACTGGAGATCCACCATACGGTAGATGGATTCCCAAACCAACCTCCTCTCTCATGCAAACCCATTTCCTCAGACCTCTGTGGTGAAGATAAGGCTCTTTTTGATTTGCTTTTGTCTTTTTTTATCCCAGTAAAATCTACTTTCATGAGTGGACACCAGTTAGGCCCAGCATTAAAACCACTGACAGGGAACATGTATAACATCCAATGCAACGTTCTGCAGAGGAACCTTGAGTCTTGACATTCATGTTGACCACCCCTGCAAACCACACTCACAAAAGGAGGATCGCTAGCAGCCTGGAACATCACTGCTATGTTACAGAGTCACATCGTTAATTAATAGTCATCTTCTTCACATTTTAGGTGCAGTATTTTGTACAGAACAAGAACATACCTCCTGGTCAGAGTCCACAGTGTAATACTCATTTTCCTCCCCTCTGTGGCTCTTAGTTTTTCCAGCCTGACAGCGTAGAACGGCGTCGTGGACGGTGGCAAAGAGGCAGGACTTTGTCACTCTGTCATTAAAGAAACCTCCGTTCTGCAGGGTTTCCACCACACCAGCTAGAAACACAGACAAACAGAAGTACTGATGGCGAACCGTGAGACAACGAGAATGTCGCTGTATGAGACGGAGAAACTGTGGATGATGGAGCGGAACATTTTAGAGAAAAGAAAAAACAAGAAACTGAGAGAAAGAGGGGCAGCCCTGGTGGTAAATGACCTCATTACAGTAATTTCTGGCTGTAAAAAACAATCTGTAGCCTCCCTGTGAGTCCAAGCACTCATCACAAATTATTTTTTCTCATTACATTCCAAGTTAATTACAGCTGCTGAACCTTGAAAAAAACTTCACAGTTTTTCCCTGAAGATGAAATCTTATTTCTCATCCAGTCAGTCAGTAAAAAAAAAACACTGAGACCCTAACCCTAACCCTTGCTTTGAGAGGCTGGTCCTGCATTACATCAAGGACATCATTCCTGCTGATCTGGACATCCACCAGTTTGCTTATAGGGCAAACAGATCAATGGAAGACGCCATCTCAACTGCACTGCACATGGCCCTGACCCACCTGGAGGGTCCCAACACCTACGTTAGAATGCTATTTGTTGATTTTACATCAGCATTCAACACCATCTCCCCCCATAAACTGATAACCAAGCTTGGCCATCTGGGACTAGACACCACACTCTGCTCCTGGATCCATAGCTTTCTCACCGGGAGACCACAGAGTGTCACAGTAGGAGAGGTGACATCATCCACACTCACATTGAGTACAGGTGCACCTCAGGGCTGCGTCCTCAGCCCGGCCCTGTTCACCCTTTTCACACATGACTGTACCCCCATCCACCCCTCCAACATGATAGTAAAGTTTGCTGATGACACCACCATAGTGGGATTAATATCGGACAACAATGAGACCCACTACAGGGAGGAGGTCCAGCACCTGGTCAGCTGGTGCTCTGACAGTGACCTGGTGATGAATACCACCAAAACAAAGGAGATCATTGTGGACTTCAGGAGAGCCAGGAAAACGACCCCCCAACCTCTCTGCATAAATGGAGAGGAGGTGGAGAGGGTCAGCAACATCAAGTTCCTGGGTCTCCACATCACCAGCGATCTCACATGGACCTCCAACACCTCCCACTTGGTGAAGAAGGCTCAGCAGAGAGTTTTCTTTCTGCGGAGGCCGAGAAAGACCAAGCTCCCCTCATAGCTTCTCATGAACTTCTACAGGAGTACGATTGAGAGCATTCTGTGCTGCTGCAGCACAGTCTGGTTTTCCAGCTGCACCGCTGGAAACAGAAGTGACTTGGCCTGTGTTGTAAAAACCGCACGTTGGATTGTGGGAGCACAGCTTCCCAGCCTGGACTCTGTCTATGCTAGCTGGCTGAGGAAAAAGGCCAGCAGCATCGCCAGAGATCCCACCCATCCTGGACACAGACTGTTTGTCAGCCTTCCATCAGGGAAAAGATTCCGGTCATTAAAAACAAAAACCAGCAGACTGCGGAACAGCTTCTTCCTCAGAGCTGTCACTGCCATCACACCCCCCACCCATTGCCCCACCACCCAGTCATTCCCCCCTCCCAGTTCATCTGTGCAATAAGAACTCTACTTCAACACTGGACCACTTTATCAGCACTGACCACTTTACTTTGTTTGTATATAGTACTTTGATTCTTCTTTTTATTTTTTAAGAGTATTTTTTATCTATTTTTATTATTTGCACTGCTGCTAATTGTCGTGTTCTTCAGACATATTTCATTGTACTTTTTGAATAATGACAATAAAGTCTCTTTAATCTTTAATCTTAATCTTTAATCTTTAATCTTTAATGGATCGTCCTGTGTTCTAGTGAAGGATCGTCCTGTGTTCTAGTGATGGATCGTAGTGTTCTAGTGGTGGATCGTAGTGTCCTAGTGATGGATTACAGCAGCAGGACTTACACTGACACCCAGCCAGAACCACGTCTATACCGATCTCTCCGTAGTCTCTCCGAATCTGAAACAGAAGTGCAGAGTAAAGGTCAGACCGAGGATCATTTTATTAGTCTGATGATCCAGTTTGCAGTAATTGGACGCCTGAGGTGAGATGAGATAGACGGAGGTTATTTTCTAGCTTTAGCAGGAGGAAGTCAGATATTTTCTGATTATAGAAGGATTTATTGTTAGTGTCCAGCTGTTGTTGTAAAGACATAATTCTGTTGTTTTCAGTTTTTGTTTTACACAAACATAGATTTGTAGAAGAGTCACCTGATGTACTCGATTATTAAAGCAAGATGTCCTATTTCTATCTATATCTGTAAGTAAATGTAAATGTTTGTACACTTTTGAGTGTCTTGACTCCCACGGTGTCCAGGAAGTTGACGGGACTGAGGTCCAGGACGATGGCTCTGGGCAGGGACGGGTCCGGCTCAAAATCTACCTCAATGATGGCAACGTCCTTCTGCTTTAACTCCTTATCCTGGGTAGGAAGAGACATACTGGAGTCAAAAAGACTTCTAAAAGCTTAGATTATTTCTCACTAATGTTAAACTAACAAAAATAGTTTTGTAAGAAGACAGCAAACCTTCAGTCCATCCTGTCTGAGACTGTCCTCATTAGGGACAGGATGATTATCGGAGTCCATATTTAGCGTTTTTCCAGTTATCGATATCGTTATTTCTATTAATATCCATAACTTTAATGTGCGACTTTGGTTTTTCTCTCTGTGGTCTGAGCTACATCCTTTATCTGATTGGTTAAATATCACTAATAACAGCAATCATTTACACACTGAAGCTGTAGGTTAGGGTTAGGTCGATGGTAGGAAACAGATGTTGGGTTAGGGTTAGGTCGATGGTAGGAAACAGATGTTGTAGAAGCTGTAAGACTTATTGCAATATATCTTCCACAAGGATTCCCAGTTTCCCGGTTGGACTGAAAACAACCAAATAATTTACTTGTTGGTATCGGCTGGAACTAATGCTGCTGATGGTGTTAAGCTAAGGCTAAGGCTAACTGTCAGGACTGTAGAGGACTTGTAACATCTTTAAGATCAACTCTATCAATCTGCTTTAACTGACAGACGTCTCTTTCACAGAGACACAACCTGGAAAAATTGAACAAGAAACACAATCAGACACCAACAATCAGGAAACTGCTATCATGTTCAGCTACAGTAAAAGTAGTTATGGTTTTCTTGCTGTTAAAATCCAACATTTAATGTCTATCACTTCTAGATATTTGTTTTTTCTTGGTTACCAGGAACTGACATCAGGTCTGACAAACTGTTATCAGTCAGTCCTCACCACGTCTGCTCCGTTCTTCTCTAGCTCTTTCTTGGCGGCTTTCTTCTCCTGCCTCTTCCTTTTGGCCTCCAGCTTCTTCTTCGCCGACAGCAGCTTCGTAACGTCGATGCCAGACTGAAATAAAGAACCGTAGCATGTGGAGGTTACATTCACTGTTTATTAGAAGCTGCAATGCATTTCCGTTTCTATCAGTATGTTGCTTCATTCTCCTTTTTTTCATCTTCTGTTGTCTTTGATCAACAGAATATTGATTACAGGAAGACCCAGAGTTGGAGGAAAACAGCAGCTAAAACGTGCTGGGTTGAAAATATATCACCTTCTATAGTAGAACAGCGAGGCCAGTTTAACCAGTTTAACCAGATTGGTTTAACCGCATTAAACGTTTGTCAGGACAAAATAAACAGAAATCAACAGAGCAGGTTTGTCTGAAAGAATGAAGTCATGCAAGTCTTTCTATGACTGTAAACTGTCCAGTTCCGCTGTATGATTTTCCTACTGATAATTATTCACTTCATTTATTATTATTTATTTTATTTGACTGTTTTGCCTTGTCTCCTTATGCCTCTGTACTTGAATGCAACACAGTGACTGTAGCCAGCCAGTGTTCCCCAGATTTGGAATACTTGACTGTGAAATGCCGCCCGTTCTACCTTCCTCGGGAGTTTACTGGGGTCATGCTAACCGTTGTTTACATTCCACCGGATGCTAATGCTAGCGCGGCCCTCAGACTGCTACACAACATTAGCCTGCAGCAAAACCAACATCCAGACGCGGTGCACATCATCGCGGGTGATTTCAATCACGTGGATTTAAAATTGGTGCTCCCCAAACTCCACCAGCATGTAAAGTGTGCAACAAGAGGAGCCAACACACTGGACAAGGTTTATACCAACATCAAGCTGGGCTACAGGGCCAGACCTGCACCACACTTAGGCAGGTCGGACCACATCTCCCTACAATTAATTCCTACATACACCCCCCACCGAAAATCCACCCCCACCCTCACTAAGACCATCAGGAGGTGGCCAGATGGTGCTTCTCAGCAGCTGCTGGACTGTTTCAACAGCACTGACTGGAACATCTTTGAGGACGGGGACCTGGATGTTTTTATGGACACTGTGCTGTGTTACATCAAGAACTGTGTGGACACAGTCACAGTGGAGAAACGCATCCGAGTATACCCCAACCAGAAACCATGGATGACCAGAGAGGTGAAGCAGCTGCTGAAGGACAGAAACACCGCCTTCAAAACTGGTGACAGGGCACTCTACAGCACAGCCCGCGCCAGCCTGAAGAGAGGCATCAGGAAGGCCAAGATGGACTTCAGGAGGAGGATCGATGAACACTTGGATAGCAACAACAGCAGGCAGGCATGGATGGCGGTCCAGCACCTCACCAACTACAGACCCGGCATCAGAGCTGCTGAGGGCGACGCTGAGATGGCAGAAGAATTCAACCTCTTCTTTGCCCGCTTCGAGACTGAACCACCAGGAGCAGCCACGTTACCACCAGTGGCCGGGAGGTGCCCCGCCCTCACAGTGGGGGTGCACGAGGTGAGGCGCACGCTGAGGGGGGTTAACCCACGGAAAGCAGCGGGCCCCGACGGTGTCTCAGGGTGGGTTTTGAAAGACTGTGCAGACCAGCTCACTGGAATCTTCACCAGGATTTTCAACCTGTCACTGACACAGTCTGCAGTCCCATCCTGCCTGAAGACCTCCACTGTCATCCCCATACCCAAGAATCCAACTCCAACTAGCCTTAATGACTATCAGCCTGTGGCACTCACACCAGTGGTGATGAAGTGCTTTGAAAAACTGGTTAGGAGTCACATCACGACCTTCATAACCCCCAGCTCGGACCCATACCAGTTTGCCTATAAGTCAAACAGATCAACAGAGGACGCCGTGAACACAGCACTACACACAGCGCTGTCCCACCTGGAGAAACGAGGTAACTACGCCCACCTTCTCTTTGTGGATTATAGTTCGGCGTTCAATACAATCCTCCCACACGGTCTCGTGAGGAAACTGCTGGACCTTGGTCTACCTCACTCCACATGCCTCTGGATAAAGGACTTTTTGACAGAGTGCCCACGGAGGGTCAGGATTGGCCCCCACACCTCCACACCGGTTCCCCTCAAGGCTGTGTGCTGAGCCCCCTGCTCTTCACCCTCTACACTTCAGACTGCACCCCCATCCACACCAGTAACACCTTCATCAAGTATGCAGACGATACCACAGTGGTCGGCTGATGAGTCCGCTTACCGGGATGAGGTGCAACAGCTGACTGTGTGGTGTAGGGACAATAACCTGCTCCTGAACACATCCAAAACAAAGGAGCTCATCATAGACTTCAGTAATAACAAAACAGACTTTCAGCCCATTCTCATTGGTGGTACCTGTGTAGAAAGGGTCAGTGACTTCCGCTTTCTGGGAGTCCACATGGAGGAGAAGCTGACCTGGAATAAGAACACTACACAGCTGGTAAAGAAGGCACAAAAAGACTCCACTTCCTGAGAATCCTCAGGAAGAACAACATCAGCCAGAGACTGCTTGTGTCCTTTTACCGCTCCACCATGGAGAGCATCCTCACCTACTGCCTCTGTACATGGTTTGCCAGCTGCACAGTGGCAAACAGGAAAGAACTCCAGAGGGTCACCAAAATGGCTGAGAAGGTCATTGGGTGCCCTCTACCCACACTGGAGGACCTTCATGGCTCCTACTGCCTCAGAAGAGCCAACACCATCCTGAAGGACTCCAACCACCTGGGCCACTTCCTGTTTGAGCTACTGCAATCGGGCAGATGGTACAGGGCCATCAAAACCCGGACAAATAGACTTAAAAACAGCTTTTTTCCAACGGCTGTAAGAGCCCTAAACAACACTGGTCCATAATACGTGCAATATATGCAACTGTCACTACCTCATGTGCAATATTCAATATTCATCCTGTATATACGAACTACAGTTTTTCTCTTCTCTTATGTAAATACCTCAACCCGTGTTCTAACGGTGCCTTTTTAATTTAAATCCATCTTGTCATTTTGTGTTTTTGTTTTTATTATTACAAAGCTGTTATACATATTTTGTATTTTGCACTGTATGGCCTGCACCTTACCTTTCGTTGCACCTGTTGCAATGACAATAAAGTGAATCTGAATCTGTTTTAACTCAAAGCACCTTCTTAAGAGTGCTATATGAATCAAGTTATTATTATTATTATTATTATTATTATTATTATTATTATTATTATTATTATTATTATTATTATTATTATTATTACTATTATTTTTACTGAACTTTCTCACTCCTGTTGTCATTTTTACCAACATTTTGATACCAGGCTCAGCTTCTAGTCATAATTCCTTCTGTGTTAAAACTATTTTCTATCATATTTTAACTCATAGATGGGACTTCTGGCTGTAAAACAGAGAAACAACTCCCTAGTTAATGTGGCTCAATAACAGTTTGGTTCAATCACATCAATCAGTGCTTGTTGGAGAGTCTCTCAGAACCACTCTGATAGTGTTCAGGTTTTATTCTGGGGAGAAAGGATCACGCAGGAAGTAGTGCGTCTTGTTGGGATCTGACTAGAAGAAGAATAACAGAAAAAATAAAATGTATTGTTCATGGAATGAGGAATAATGTCTAGAAGATAATCCTGGTATTAAATGTAGGTAAAAATGAGACATTTCATTTGTTGTAATTTGTTCCGACCAACCACAAATCCAAGCATTCCTTGGATCATGTTTTATGTACATGGTTGTATTTGTGTGTATCACTTCATGGTTTCTAATTCTAATAGTTTTTTCTGGATAAATATTGGTTTTCCTGCCATAAAAAGACATCTAGAAATAGTCTAACAACCCAAACCACCATTTATAAACAAAGAAATGATTTTTTTAGCGTCTCACTAGAGATGATTGAAGTTTTTATTCTGCTACAAACAAAGCTTTTCCACAAAAACTGCCTTTCATGTTTTAGACCAAACATCATTTCTAGGAGCTAATAAGCAGTCAGGAAATGGCTTTACCCATCAGTCCTCACCATCACATTTTCATTGTTTGCCTTATGACAGATTTTTATTTTTTAATGAGTAAAATATCTGCTGTCAGCTGCAGAGTGGATCCGGATGCAATTACAGCTATCCCAGCCTTTCTACAAATAAAAAATGTTTGCAATTAATATCAGAACATTTTATATAAGAAGAAGCAGCGACTTCTGCAGCGTCATTTATGTCTTCTGAAACAGAAACTTTAATCATCCAGATCTTAAAAGGAGCAAAATAAATCAGTCAGTTCATCAGAGATCATCCAGAAACCAGTGACCTGAGGATCTGACACACTGACAGAGTTATGGTTCGACTAATCTTAACCAGTATCTTAACCCTAACCCTCGTAAGGAGCAGAATCCATCAGTCAGTTCATCAGAGATCATGCAGAAACCAGCGACCTGAGGAGCTGACATGCTAACGTTTAACCAATGAGAGGTTCCATTATCTGCCTCTTCTCTCTGGCTTTTGTCAGGGTTTGGTTTTTTTTGTCTTCACATTTACCCCAAAGGGACGTGACAGACAAAGAGGAGGAGGAAGAGTTTAAATGAAAAGTGGAGGAGAAGAAGGAAACTGTGGGATGACATCTGGAACAATGTCTGTCTCGGTGCTGAGACGAGTCAACTTGGTTATTAGTGTCAGAAATGAGGTTTGGGGACTCGAGTTAATTACAAGGAAACTGTGAAAGAGACGGATTGTTATTGGAGTTGTTTCTGTGTGGAGGTGTGGCATCTTCGTTTAGATCTTTAATATATTAATACTCATTAATATCCCCATGCTAATTTAATCTTTAGGAGGTTTTCTATATTTCTACTCACTCATTTTCTTCTGCGGGATAAAATCCTGCAGCTCTGGAAACAGAACAACCAGGACTAGAAAGAATTTAGAAATGTCTTTAATGTAATATAACATAGTCGTACTGTAGTAAGTCAATAAAAAAATTCAAAAGTTGAATTTCTGTGCCTATTTATTTTACAAAAATAAAAAACAAAAAACAAGAAGAATGATGTGCAACATTTTTCCAGTTACCAACTCTGGAAAATGAAATGGTTGCTCTACACACGATATTATTTTGTTCTTTTTACATTTTTTGTTTCCTGTCTCCTATAAACACATCCTGCAGTTCGTCCCAAAACAATCTCTGAATTTTTGTTCCATGACTTTTGGTCCCAGCTGAGTCATTCACAACTTCCGGGTTGCTCCAGGAAATGCAGAATTATTAGTTTTTTTTCCAGAATCTTGTTATTATAAACAGTTTATTTTTTAAACATAAGACATGCCGAATAAAGGGGTTTTATTGAAATAACCCTGAGCTGCACATGGCTGTGGAATTCAAGAGCAGTGACTCTGGAGTTATTTCAGTCATGTTTTTTTAAGCTAACATTTTTCTGGGTTTCAGGGTCTGAAAGGTTTCGGTGGGTTAAAAACACCTGAGTGTTTCCTTACCTTCTCTCCCAGAGCGTCCTGGTACATCTCAGCGTTGGCAAAGTAGAGCGTGGCGGAGGAACGGAAGATCACGATCCCCGGAACATGCCTCACCTGAAATCAGTGTAAACGCATTAATAAACTAAAAAAATATCTGGAGGAATGTCGTTCATTCATCTCATAGTTGTTGGAGAACGCACAGAGCCGCATTTTATTCCTAAAGTCTGTAAAACACTGGAAGCAGCCTAAATTTAGACACACATCTTCTGTACAGTTTTTATTCATCTGATCTGGAGGAACTATAGAAGGGAAATGTTGTGAAAGAGCTCTGAAACTCATTTCCTGGCTACACAGAGGTTCTTTTTTAATTACAGACATCACAGAGGCGTATTGTGTTCAGTAATTCCTTATTTAAAAGCACCAGTTTTCTAAGGTGGGATGTTCACAATGGAATAAATCCTGAAACATTCACAGAACACAACAGGAACATCTTTCAAGCTCTTTGCTCTTTTCAGTCATTTTTTTCTCTTTTGAAAATGGAACGAAACAACATTTGAATATGAATAATTCTAAAGTTTGGTCTCTGCAGTGAAGAAATGAGCTTCAATCCTTGAGGATGGAAAAGAAGGTGGAGAATAACAGGGAGATTACTGGAGGTGGTTAGGAGGCAAAATGCAGCAGTTTGGCCTGAAGATAATTAAGTTTTTTGATTCTTCTGCTCGTCTCTGCAGCAGTTTAAATGTCTGGTTTCATACCTGGTTGTAATCCTCCAGAGGCTTGTAGATGTCGGTGTCTGGTAGCTGCCCCAGCAGCGAGTATTTAGGTCTGAAACAGAACAAAGAGATGGACAGGTTGGAGGCTTTGTGTTTGGATTGAGCTAATCTCTAGGTGTGGTGATCGACAGCTTCAGGTTCAACCCTGAATAATCCTCCATCTTACTGCAGGAACTCTGAATAATCTTTTTGTTTGGGTCTGGAACAGGTGCACAATGCATTTCACTGCACATTATATTATGTATAACTGTGTTTGTGACAAATAAAGGTCTTGAATCTTGAATAATCCTCCATCATACCGCAGGAACAGATGACGCACACATTCTCTATACGCATTACAATGTGAGGCACGTGTGCAAAAACAGAAGCCCACGCATGCAGCAGAAAACACACTGCCAACCTCCTGATGGCAGGAAGAAGAAGAAGAAGAAGGAGAAGAAGAAGAAGAAGGAGAAGGAGGAGAAAGAGAAAAAGAAGAAGAAGGGAGAGACAAAGAAGAAGAACAAGGAGGAGAAGAAGAAGGAAAAGAAGGAGGAGACAAAGAAGGAGGAGAAGAAGGAGAGGAAGAAGAAAGAAGAAGAAGGAGAAGAAAAAGGAGAAGAAGAAGAAGAAGAAGGAGAAAGAGAAGAAGAAGGAGAAGAAGAAGGAGGAAAAGAAGAAAGAGAAGAAGAAGAAGAGCTGCTTTGTTTGCTGTGTTTGGATGAACCCCATGAAGAAGAAATGAAGATGGAGTTTGTAACGGGAGGAAAGATAATAAGCAGCACACAGATTTCAGTTCATGAATAAATGACGTGCATGACTTCAGAGTTCATGTTCAGAGCAGAGACACAAAATGAAGTCAGTTTGTTTCATTCCTCAGTGGACACCGACCAGCCACAACATTAAAACCACGAGAAAATGCGGTTCACGTCCTGTTGGTGCTTCCAGAACCGCTCTGATCATTCAGACATGAACACTGGACACCAGAACGTTAGTAGTGGATCCTCTGGGATGGATCCTCTGTGGATCAGGCTGGTTCTTAATGGATCCTCAGTTTAAGATATGGAAGTAATGCTCTGGGCTCTTGGTCGTGTTCCTCGAGCTGTTCTTCATCAGTTTCCATAGTGCGCTGGAGCATATTGTTCTGTTTAGGTGGTACGAGTTACAGTCGCATGAATGTCAGGACCCGAGGATTCCCAGCAGAACATTTTAATGACAGTTAGTTCATTTCACATGCAGGGGTTGAATATCGTGGCTGATCGGGGTATAATTGTGTGTTTAATGAGGTATAATTGTGTGTTTAATGGGGTATAATTGTGGGTTTAATGAGGTATAATTGTGTGTTTAATGGGGTATAATTGTGGGTTTAATGAGGTATAATTGTGTGTTTAATGGGGTGTAATTGTGTGTTTAATGGGGTGTAATTGTGTGTTTAATGGGGTATAATTGTGTGTTTAATGGGGTGTAATTGTGTGTTTAATGGGGTGTAATTGTGTGTTTAATGGGGTATAATTGTGTGTTTAATGGGGTATAATTGTGTGTTTAATGGGGTATAATTGTGTGTTTAATGGGGTATAATTGTGTGTTTAATGGGGTATAATTGTGTGTTTAATGAGGTATAATTGTGTGTTTAATGGGGTATAATTGTGTGTTTAATGGGGTATAATTGTGTGTTTAATGGGGTATAATTGTGCGTTTAATGAGGTATAATTGTGCGTTTAATGAGGTATAATTGTGCGTTTAATGAGGTATAATTGTGTGTTTCATGGGGTATAATTGTGTGTTTCATGGGGTATAATTGTGTGTTTAATGGGGTATAATTGTATGTTTAATGGGGTATAATTGTGTGTTTAATGAGGTATAATTGTGTGTTTAATGGTGTACAATTGTGTGTTTAATGGGGTATAATTGTATGTTTAACGGGGTATAATTGTGTGTTTCATGGGGTACAATTGTGTGTTTAATGGGGTATAATTGTGGGTTTAATGAGGTATAATTGTGTGTTTAATGGGGTATAATTGTGTGTTTCATGAGGTATAATTATGTGTTTAATGGGGTATAATTGTGTGTTTAATGGGGTATAATTGTGTGTTTAATGGGGTATAATTGTATGTTTAATGGGGTATAATTGTGTGTTTAATGAGGTATAATTGTGTGTTTAATGGTGTACAATTGTGTGTTTAATGGGGTATAATTGTATGTTTAACGGGGTATAATTGTGTGTTTCATGGGGTACAATTGTGTGTTTAATGGGGTATAATTGTGGGTTTAATGAGGTATAATTGTGTGTTTAATGGGGTATAATTGTGTGTTTCATGAGGTATAATTATGTGTTTAATGGGGTATAATTGTGTGTTTAATGGGGTATAATTGTGTGTTTAATGGGGTATAATTGTGTGTTTAATGGGGTATAATTGTGTGTTTAATGGGGTATAATTGTGGGTTTAATGGGGTATAATTGTGTGTTTAATGGGGTATACTTATGTATTAAATCGGAGTATAACTGTGTGTTTATATATGAATAAAAGTTGTGTTTGTGAAGCCTTGTGTTCCTACAGTTGCGTCCTGAAGATGACGGTCAGCATGGAGAAGCCGATGGAAGCAGCCAGACCCAGGTCAGGGTTGAGGAGCACGGTGAGGATGAAGGTGACGACCCAGACCACCTGGAGGAAAACCAGGAATAAAACAGACTGAAGATCAGGACAGAACATGTGGAGGAACACATGAAGCTGGACTCTCATCAGCCATTCTTCACGATTACAAGACATTTTCTAGTCCTAATTAAACATGAGATAATAAGTTTTAATATTTAATGATGGAAAATGACAAATACAGAAACCAAGAAATTAACAAGAAGAAGAAGAAAATGATGATTAAATCTTCTTATTTTAGATCAATGAAATGCTTAAATTCATGTTTAATACTGCTAATTTATTTCTATAATCAGGAACAATTCATGACAATTAACAGAAAATGGTGTATTAATTCTGTAATTTTACAGAAACACCTTGAATATCTAATTATTATTATTATAACCATTATTTACACAATCATATGGATCTTCTTGTTCTGTTAATTGACAGAAAAAAAAATATACACACACACACACACACACACACACACGCACACACACACACACATATATATATATAAATAAAATAGACAGGAAACAATTATGGTTAATCTGTAAATGTACTTTTATCTTTTATAGTTAACCACATGATCACCATTTTAAATGTTTTTTTAACTACTCAGAGTCTTCATTTGGAATATTATTAATATTTTCATGTATTTTTTTAGTTTATTTTTACAGTGTGGGTAAATAAGCTAAATTGCTATTCTTCTGCATTGCACATTTATAATAATGTGTTATTAATAATGTCTTAATAATAATGTAGTAATAATAATGTGTTAATAATAATATCTTAATACTGTGTTATTGATAATGTGTTCATAATAATGATTTAATAATAATGTGTTAGTAATAATATGTTAATTATAATCTGTTAACCACTGCAACTAGAAACACACTTTATGTATTTTCTTTTTAAAGGCTGTTTTCACTGAAGACATTTAATAAATGTCTTCTTTAGAGGAAAATATTCCTGCTGGTTTTCTGTCCTGGTTCTTCTCTCAGTCTATTTAGTAATAATATTCAGTCTATTATTAATAATATTCATTTTATTAATAACAATATTCAGTCTATTGGTGTTCATGCGGTAAAATTCAGGCGTCTAGTTTTATGCTCTGTTCTTTCATTCTAGTTTCAGGTTCACACCAACCTTCTTCTCACTCGTCCATTCATCTTCCACCACCTCCAACCTCTAATTTATGATCCAACACCACCTCAACTATTCTGCTGTTCAACTTATTTAACATTTTATTAAATTTGCTTTTAGGCTCTAATTCCTATTTAGTCCCAGCTCCAAATCAAACCTCCATCTATTTCTTCTTTAGTAGCTCAACTCTTATTTGTTCTAGTGGGGTTTTGACTTTGTACAATTCTAAACTACAACTAGGAAGCTGAAATAAATACTTTTTTAGATGATTCTGGTTGAACGCTTGTAGAATTTAGCTCTGAAAAAATCTGACAGCAGCTTCTTCAGACATCAGTGGAAATCAAGAGTTTCTGCTCAGACATCAAACATCTGCCTCTATGGATGCCTTCCAAGGAAACTAAACGATAAACTACAACACTGTCTGACAAAGTGACTCCCAGTCTGCAGAAACCTGACAGAAAAAGAATATTCCAGCAGGAAAAGATTCAGAAACACACCGCCAAAATAACAGAAGAAGAAAACTATGAGCTGGCTGCCGCCTGTTTGGAATCCCTCTGAATACCTTTGAGGTATTTTAAAGAGAAAAGTACAGTGAAGAGGAAAAAAAATCAAATTAAAATTATGTGAAGTCTGGCAGCAGACGGAATACCATAAGGCTCAAAAACTGTGATGAAACTAACAGAAACTATATGTAAAATCTCCTTCACAAACGGGTTCTGAAGGTGAGCAATCTTGGGCTTGGCAGCTCACTGCGCTCCTGGATGTTGGACTTCCTCAGCAACAGACCTCAGAACATCAGGATCAGAGACCACATCTCTTCCACTCTCATCCTGAACACCGGTGCTCCTCAGCTTCCCCCTCTACTCTCTGCTCTCCTGTTCACTCCAGCAACACCATCGTTAAGTTTGCTGATGACACCACCATCATAGGACTGATTAGAGACAACATTGAATCAGCCTGCAGGGAGGAGGTCCAGCATCTGCAGCGATGGTGTCACCACAACAACCTGAACCTCAACACCGGAAAAACCAAGGAGATGGTCTTGGACTTTAGAAGATCAGAGCGAACTGAGCACTCCGCCCTCTTCATCGATGGAGAGGAGGTAGAGAGGGTGGAGAGCTTCAGGTTCCTCAGGGTCCACATCTCTGAGGACATCACATGGTCCACCCACACCTCACACCAGGTGGGGAGGGCCCAACAGAGACTGTACTTCCTCAGGAAGCTGCATCAGGATATATGAATAAAAGTTGTGTTTGTGAAGCCTTGTGTTCCTACAGTTGCGTCCTGAAGATGACGGTCAGCATGGAGAAGCCGATGGAAGCAGCCAGACCCAGGTCAGGGTTGAGGAGCACGGTGAGGATGAAGGTGACGACCCAGACCACCTGGAGGAAAACCAGGAATAAAACAGACTGAAGATCAGGACAGAACATGTGGAGGAACACATGAAGCTGGACTCTCATCAGCCATTCTTCACGATTACAAGACATTTTCTAGTCCTAATTAAACATGAGATAATAAGTTTTAATATTTAATGATGGAAAATGACAAATACAGAAACCAAGAAATTAACAAGAAGAAGAAGAAAATGATGATTAAATCTTCTTATTTTAGATCAATGAAATGCTTAAATTCATGTTTAATACTGCTAATTTATTTCTATAATCAGGAACAATTCATGACAATTAACAGAAAATGGTGTATTAATTCTGTAATTTTACAGAAACACCTTGAATATCTAATTATTATTATTATAACCATTATTTACACAATCATATGGATCTTCTTGTTCTGTTAATTGACAGAAAAAAAAATATACACACACACACACACACACACACACACGCACACACACACACACATATATATATATAAATAAAATAGACAGGAAACAATTATGGTTAATCTGTAAATGTACTTTTATCTTTTATAGTTAACCACATGATCACCATTTTAAATGTTTTTTTAACTACTCAGAGTCTTCATTTGGAATATTATTAATATTTTCATGTATTTTTTTAGTTTATTTTTACAGTGTGGGTAAATAAGCTAAATTGCTATTCTTCTGCATTGCACATTTATAATAATGTGTTATTAATAATGTCTTAATAATAATGTAGTAATAATAATGTGTTAATAATAATATCTTAATACTGTGTTATTGATAATGTGTTCATAATAATGATTTAATAATAATGTGTTAGTAATAATATGTTAATTATAATCTGTTAACCACTGCAACTAGAAACACACTTTATGTATTTTCTTTTTAAAGGCTGTTTTCACTGAAGACATTTAATAAATGTCTTCTTTAGAGGAAAATATTCCTGCTGGTTTTCTGTCCTGGTTCTTCTCTCAGTCTATTTAGTAATAATATTCAGTCTATTATTAATAATATTCATTTTATTAATAACAATATTCAGTCTATTGGTGTTCATGCGGTAAAATTCAGGCGTCTAGTTTTATGCTCTGTTCTTTCATTCTAGTTTCAGGTTCACACCAACCTTCTTCTCACTCGTCCATTCATCTTCCACCACCTCCAACCTCTAATTTATGATCCAACACCACCTCAACTATTCTGCTGTTCAACTTATTTAACATTTTATTAAATTTGCTTTTAGGCTCTAATTCCTATTTAGTCCCAGCTCCAAATCAAACCTCCATCTATTTCTTCTTTAGTAGCTCAACTCTTATTTGTTCTAGTGGGGTTTTGACTTTGTACAATTCTAAACTACAACTAGGAAGCTGAAATAAATACTTTTTTAGATGATTCTGGTTGAACGCTTGTAGAATTTAGCTCTGAAAAAATCTGACAGCAGCTTCTTCAGACATCAGTGGAAATCAAGAGTTTCTGCTCAGACATCAAACATCTGCCTCTATGGATGCCTTCCAAGGAAACTAAACGATAAACTACAACACTGTCTGACAAAGTGACTCCCAGTCTGCAGAAACCTGACAGAAAAAGAATATTCCAGCAGGAAAAGATTCAGAAACACACCGCCAAAATAACAGAAGAAGAAAACTATGAGCTGGCTGCCGCCTGTTTGGAATCCCTCTGAATACCTTTGAGGTATTTTAAAGAGAAAAGTACAGTGAAGAGGAAAAAAAATCAAATTAAAATTATGTGAAGTCTGGCAGCAGACGGAATACCATAAGGCTCAAAAACTGTGATGAAACTAACAGAAACTATATGTAAAATCTCCTTCACAAACGGGTTCTGAAGGTGAGCAATCTTGGGCTTGGCAGCTCACTGCGCTCCTGGATGTTGGACTTCCTCAGCAACAGACCTCAGAACATCAGGATCAGAGACCACATCTCTTCCACTCTCATCCTGAACACCGGTGCTCCTCAGCTTCCCCCTCTACTCTCTGCTCTCCTGTTCACTCCAGCAACACCATCGTTAAGTTTGCTGATGACACCACCATCATAGGACTGATTAGAGACAACATTGAATCAGCCTGCAGGGAGGAGGTCCAGCATCTGCAGCGATGGTGTCACCACAACAACCTGAACCTCAACACCGGAAAAACCAAGGAGATGGTCTTGGACTTTAGAAGATCAGAGCGAACTGAGCACTCCGCCCTCTTCATCGATGGAGAGGAGGTAGAGAGGGTGGAGAGCTTCAGGTTCCTCAGGGTCCACATCTCTGAGGACATCACATGGTCCACCCACACCTCACACCAGGTGGGGAGGGCCCAACAGAGACTGTACTTCCTCAGGAAGCTGCATCAGGCTCTTCTCCCCCAAAAGCTGCTTATAAACTTCTATCGCTCCACCATTTAGAGCCTCCTGACCTACTGCTGTACAGGTGGTTCACCTGCTGCCCTGCAGAGGACAGGAAGGACCTGCAACGGGTGGTGAGAGCAGCAGAGCGGGTGATTGGAACCACACTACCTCCCCTCAGAGACGTTTATACCAGCAGACTTCAGAGGAAAGCTAGGAGAATCACCAGAGACCCCTCACACCCAGGACACTCTCTGTTCTCCCCTCAGGTAGACGTTACAGGACACTTAGAGTCAAAACCAACAGACTCAAGAACAGCTTTTATGCCCAAATTATCAAATGTCTGCTCCCTCCCCCCAAATGATAATATCACACACCTACAAGTGCAATATTTATATCAGTGCAATTCATATCATGTGCAATAATCATATGTAGAGCAGGTCTCTAACCACAAACCATTTCCACACTGTATATTTGCTCTTATGTTGTATATATTTTAGGGTGTGTTATATAGTCTATTTTCAATGCTGCTATTCAGAGAGTACCAAACCAATTTTCATTGTTTTCTGTAACAGTGACAATAAAGATCTATTCTATTCAGATTATTACTTTTTTCCCCAGTGTTGTAAAACAACAAGCTGTTTAAAACAAAGTGCGGAATTTTTTAAAAAGTTTAATTTCTTACAGTCTGGATCAACATAAAGACTGATAATTCAGTTTGCTATGAAAAATAAAGGTGGACACAAAGCACTGAAAAACAGCTGATTGGAATCTCAGTACTGAAAGATGAACAAACATTTATTGCGTTTAGTTCCACTGCAGTGCCTGAACTTCCAACATAGTCCATTTAACTGTTAGTTTTCATTTTACATTAGAGCAGTTTTGAATAATTTAACATTTAAGTGACATTTTTGAAGTAAATTGTACACTCACCATATCTACTCTGTTGCTCTTCCACAGAGCTGGGATGTCCAAAAACTGCTTCATGATGCCGTGCAGGTTGACATAGATGATGGCGGCGAGCACAGCCTGCAAAACGAATGAAAAATGGAACAGTTTTATATAGAATGCACCAGAGGATCATCAACACCACCCAGAGGATCATCAACACCAAGTAGAGGATCATCAGCACCACCTAGGGGATCATCAGCACCATCTAGACAATCATCAACACCACCTAGACAATCATCAACACCACCCAGAGGATCATCAACACCACCTAGAGGATCATCAACACCAAGTAGAGGATCATCAACACCACCTAGGGGATCATCAACACCATCCAGAGGATCATCAACACCACCTAGAGGATCATCAACACCAAGTAGAGGATCATCAACACCACCTAGGGGATCATCAACACCACCCAGAGGATCATCAACACCACCCAGAGGATCATCAACACCATCTAGGCAATCATCAACACCACCTAGAGGATCATCAACACCATCTAGACAATCATCAACACCACCTAGGGGATCATCAACACCATCTAGACAATCATCAACACCACCTAGGGGATCATCAACACCACCCAGAGGATCATCAACACCATCTAGACAATCATCAACACCACCTAGAGGATCATCAACACCACCCAGAAGATCATCAACACCACCCAGAGGATCATCAACACCACCCAGAGGATCATCAGCACCATCTAGACAATCATCAACACCACCCAGAGGATCATCAGCACCAACTAGAGGATCATCAACACCAAGTAGAGGATCATCAACACCACCCAGAGGATCATCAACACCACCTAGAGGATCATCAACACCAAGTAGAGGATCATCAACACCACCTAGGGGATCATCAACACCATCCAGAGGATCATCAACACCACCTAGAGGATCATCAACACCACCTAGAGGATCATCAACACCACCTAGGGGATCATCAACACCACCCAGAGGATCATCAACACCACCCAGAGGATCATCAACACCATCTAGGCAATCATCAACACCACCTAGAGGATCATCAACACCATCTAGACAATCATCAACACCACCTAGGGGATCATCAACACCATCTAGACAATCATCAACACCACCTAGGGGATCATCAACACCACCCAGAGGATCATCAACACCATCTAGACAATCATCAACACCACCTAGAGGATCATCAACACCACCCAGAAGATCATCAACACCACCCAGAGGATCATCAACACCACCCAGAGGATCATCAGCACCATCTAGACAATCATCAACACCACCCAGAGGATCATCAACACCACCTAGATGATCATCAACACCACCCAGAGGATCATCAACACCACCCAGAGGATCATCAGCACCAACTAGAGGATCATCAACACCAAGTAGAGGATCATCAACACCACCCAGAGGATCATCAACACCACCTAGAGGATCATCAACACCACCAAGAGGATCATCAACACCACCTAGGGGATCATTGGCTGTTCACTGCTTTCTGTGTAGGACTTTTTAAGCTCTTTCTCCCTCATTAGAACGGCAAACATTCTTCAGAACAATCCCATCCTGGACACCATCTATTTGACCCACCACTCTCTAGTAGATGCTTCAGATCCATCCGATCACAGACAAACAGATTGAAAAACAGCTTCTACTCACAGCGTGAGGAGAACTGAATTTATATCTAATGCACTTAAAGGATTGTTGATTAATTTTGTTGCACAATGTTTAATGACAATAAAATGAATTCTATTATATTAAATGGATTCCTGAGACGTGAAGGTCAGTTTGTTTAAATAAAATTCTCAACACAGGTTTTTATGTGATTGAGGTTTTAATTTAAAGCGCAAATTGAATTAGAATTTCCACAAAATCAACCTTTAAAGTTTCTGTTTTGATGGAGTTTTATGTTCTTCCATCTGCAGTAACTTTCAGTGTAATTGTAATTGTACTGAATAAACTTGTGTTGTTTTACACTGACACCAGTCATATGTGCTAACTAGCTGATAGCCTTAGCCTGAGGCAGAATTAGTGTCTGCTGTGGTAAAATAGCGCCACAGTCTCTGGGCCATAGAAATGTGTAAATGCATTCATACTGGGTTAGGGTTAGGCTTGGACACATGGAGATGCTTCTATCAGATGTCGGTACCTTGGGCAGATCCTCAAACAGCCTCCCAATCCAGAGCGTGATGAAAAGGATGACGACTGCTGACAGAACTCCAGCAACCTGAAGAGAGAGGGAGGTGAATGGAAAGCAGGAAGAGAGGTAAAGAAAATCCAGAGCTGTGGGGGTTATTAGTGTGAATTGGTTTGTGATTATAAGAGCCTCCTCTGCCGTGGAATGGGCCTCTGATTAATGCTGGTGTCACAGTGGATAGCTTTAGCCTTTCAGTAAATCTGTGTTTGTGTAGGCGGAGTTCCATGATGTGAGCAAAGAAAATCGACTCCCTGAGTGTTGTTTAATGAAGCTGCTTATCAGAGTAATATTAATTATCAAGGGCTTTTCACTGTGCTTAACCTTTAAGGCTGCTCTGGTCTGTCACCGTAGTTAAAACAATGATGACAAAACTGGTCTCATGAAATGTCTGTTAAAATGGCACAACAGAAAAAGCTGCTGGATGAAACAAAGACAGGAGATGCAAGAAAAATGGGGGTGTAGATCCAAGTATTCGGATCTCAAAATTAATATTCAGATATTTGGGTCCAGCCCTAATTTTGGCGTTTTAGTGTTTTTACTGAATGATATTTACATCTGTAAAAACAACAAATTTATCTATAATATTTAAGTCCCTATAATAGATAATAATATATAAAAATATGTAATTAAATGTACAAGATATCCCTCATTTAACAAGCAAGTCTATGGAAAATTACAGAACCAACACTTCTTTTTCCATTATTAAAGTTTTCAGCTTGAACGTAAATGAAAAGGGAAAAAAATCCCAGTGAATTTTAGAAAATGTCATCTCTGTTGAAAAATTGACATTTTCTTTATAAATGTTTATTGTGTGGTGATTCACAAGTTTTAATGATATTTGTAATCTTTTGAAATCTTATTGAATTTTAATGTGTTTTTTTAATCTGAAAATAATCTGTAGAATAAGAAGGAAAAATTATGTAAAATTACATGTTTGTTTTTACAGTGTATTAGGAAGGGTAGGTAAAAGAGAAGGGATTTGATGAGATAAAACTGTGTCAAACTGAAAAACTAAAACAGAAGTAAACATTTCCAAATAATAATATAATATAATATAATATAATACAATACAATACAATACAATACAATACAATACAATACAATACAATACAATACAATACAATACAATACAATACAATATAATATAATATAATAATCTACATGGGAAATGGAAATGTTAATGGTCATTCCTAGTTACAGTGCATGCAGGTAAAGCTTTTTTTTGTAATTTCATTATTTTTTGTGAACTTCAAAAGTCTGGAAAACTATTTGTAGAAATAATTATAAAAATGTAAAATGATAGATTTTTGTGTATTGGAAGGATAGGAGAGAAAACATTGAGATTTTTTCATCTATTTTGGGTGAACTTCAAGGCCAAACAGCTACTTATTTTCTAAAGTGTTGCTGGAGGGCAGAACAATGCAGAATAAAGCAGAATAATGCAGAATAATGCAGAATAAAACAGAATAAAGAAGAATAATGCAGAATAAAGCAGAATCAAGCAGAATAATGCAGAATAAAGAAGCAGAATAATGCAGAATAATGCAGAATAAAACAGAATAAAGAAGAATAATGCAGAATAAAGCAGAATCAAGCAGAATAATGCAGAATAAAGAAGCAGAATAAAACAGAATAAAGCAGAATAATGCAGAATCAGGAAGAATAAAGCAGAATAATGCAGAAAAAAGCAGAATAATGCAGAATAAAGAAGCAAAATAAAACAGAATCAAGCAGTATAAAGCAGAATAATGCAGAATAAAGCAGAATAATGCATAATAAAACAGAATAAAGCAGAATAATGCACAATAAAGCAGAATAAAGCAGAATAATGCAGAATAAAGCAGAATCAAGCAGAATAATGCAGAATAAAGCAGAATCAAGCAGAGTAATGCAGAATAAAGCAGAATAAAGAAGCAGTATAAAGCAGAATAATGCAGAATAAAGTAGAATAATGCAGAATAAAGAAGCAGAATAAAACAGAATCAAGCAGAATAATGCAGAAAAAAGCAGAATAAAGCAGAATAATGCAGAATAAAGAAGCAGAATAAAACAGAATCAAGCAGAATAATGCAGAATAAAGCAGAATAAAGAAGCAGAATAAAACAGAAGCAAGCAGAATAATGCAGAATAAAGCTGAATCAAGCAGAATAATGCAGAATAAAGAAGCAGAATAATGTTGAATAAAGAAGCAGAATAAAGCAGAATAATGCAGAATAAAGCAGAATAATGCAGAATAAAGCAGAATAATGCAGAATAATGCAGAATAAAGAAGCAGAATAAAACAGAATAAAGCAGAATAATGCAGAATAAAGCAGAATAAAGTGGAATAAAGCAGAATAAAGAGCTCCCACCTGAGTCCGTCCTCCGGTGCTCTCCTGGACCAGACTGCGAGACATGGAGCAGCTGATAGCGAAACACTGAAATATAGCTCCAAAGGAATTACTGAGACCCAGAGCGATTAGTTCCTGCTCCACAGAAAACTCAGAGTTTATACACAGATTAAATAATTAACACTAGAACATGGTTCATCCCGTCTGCCGTCTCCTACCTGGTTACTGTCCACCTTATATCCATATTTCAGGGCAAAGATTCGTCCCAGAGAGATGGCGATGCCGTAGCCGACCACAGCCAGGGCGAAGGCGTCTCCGATCACCCGACCGAACAGAGAGGCTGCTGGGAAGACTGGAGGCTGGAGGCTGGTTTGTAGGGACAGACAGACAGTTAGAGGCTAGTTTATAGAGACAGACAGACAGTTAGAGGCTGGTTTATAGGGACAGACAGTTAGAGGCTGGTTTATAGGGACAGTTAGAGGCTGGTTTATAGGGACAGACAGACAGAGGCTGGTTTGTAGGGACAGACAGACAGTTAGAGGCTGGTTTATAGGGACAATTAGAGGCTGGTTTATAGGGACAGTTAGAGGCTGGTTTATAGGGACAGTTAGAGGCTGGTTTATAGGGACAGTTAGAGGCTGGTTTATAGGGACAGACAGACAGTTAGAGGCTGGTTTGTAGGGACAGACAGACAGTTAGAGGCTGGTTTATAGAGACAGACAGACAGTTAGAGGCTGGTTTATAGGGACAATTAGAGGCTGGTTTATAGGGACAGTTAGAGACTGGTTTATAGGGACAGTTAGAGGCTGGTTTATAGGGACAGACAGACAGTTAGAGGCTGGTTTATAGAGACAGACAGACAGTTAGAGGCTGGTTTATAGGGACAGTTAGAGGCTGGTTTATAGGGACAGTTAGAGGCTGGTTTATAGGGACAGTTAGAGGCTGGTTTATAGGGACAGTTAGAGGCTGGTTTATAGGGACAGACAGACAGTTAGAGGCTGGTTTGTAGGGACAGACAGACAGTTAGAGGCTGGTTTATAGAGACAGACAGACAGTTAGAGGCTGGTTTATAGGGACAGACAGACATTTAGAGGCTGGTTTATAGGGACAGTTAGAGGCTGGTTTATAGGGACAGTTAGAGGCTGGTTTATAGGGACAGACAGACAGTTAGAGGCTGGTTTATAGGGACAGACAGACAGTTAGAGGCTGGTTTATAGGGACAGACAGACAGTTAGAGGCTGGTTTATAGGGACAATTAGAGGCTGGTTTATAGGGACAATTAGAGGCTGGTTTATAGGGACAGTTAGAGGCTGGTTTATAGGGACAGTTAGAGGCTGGTTTATAGGGACAGACAGACAGTTAGAGGCTGGTTTATAGGGACAATTAGAGGCTGGTTTATAGGGACAGTTAGAGGCTGGTTTGTAGGGACAGACAGACAGTTAGAGGCTGGTTTATAGAGACAGAAAGACAGTTAGAGGCTGGTTTATAGGGACAATTAGAGGCTGGTTTATAGGGACAGTTAGAGGCTGGTTTATAGGGACAGACAGACAGTTAGAGGCTGGTTTGTAGGGACAGACAGACAGTTAGAGGCTGGTTTATAGAGACAGACAGACAGTTAGAGGCTGGTTTATAGGGACAGACAGACAGTTAGAGGCTGGTTTATAGGGACAGTTAGAGGCTGGTTTATAGGGACAGACAGACAGAGGCTGGTTTGTAGGGACAGACAGACAGTTAGAGGCTGGTTTACAGAGACAGACAGACAGTTAGAGGCTGGTTTATAGGGACAATTAGAGGCTGGTTTATAGGGACAGTTAGAGGCTGGTTTATAGGGACAGTTAGAGGCTGGTTTATAGGGACAGTTAGAGGCTGGTTTATAGGGACAGACAGACAGTTAGAGGCTGGTTTGTAGGGACAGACAGACAGTTAGAGGCTGGTTTATAGAGACAGACAGACAGTTAGAGGCTGGTTTATAGGGACAATTAGAGGCTGGTTTATAGGGACAGTTAGAGACTGGTTTATAGGGACAGTTAGAGGCTGGTTTATAGGGACAGACAGACAGTTAGAGGATGGTTTATAGAGACAGACAGACATTTAGAGGCTGGTTTATAGGGACAGTTAGAGGCTGGTTTATAGGGACAGTTAGAGGCTGGTTTATAGGGACAGACAGACAGTTAGAGGCTGGTTTATAGGGACAGACAGACAGTTAGAGGCTGGTTTATAGGGACAATTAGAGGCTGGTTTATAGGGACAATTAGAGGCTGGTTTATAGGGACAGTTAGAGGCTGGTTTATAGGGACAGTTAGAGGCTGGTTTATAGGGACAGACAGACAGTTAGAGGCTGGTTTATAGGGACAATTAGAGGCTGGTTTATAGGGACAGACAGACAGTTAGAGGCTGGTTTGTAGGGACAGACAGACAGTTAGAGGCTGGTTTATAGAGACAGAAAGACAGTTAGAGGCTGGTTTATAGGGACAATTAGAGGCTGGTTTATAGGGACAGTTAGAGGCTGGTTTATAGGGACAGACAGACAGTTAGAGGCTGGTTTGTAGGGACAGACAGACAGTTAGAGGCTGGTTTATAGAGACAGACAGACAGTTAGAGGCTGGTTTATAGGGACAGACAGACATTTAGAGGCTGGTTTATAGGGACAATTAGAGGCTGGTTTATAGGGACAGTTAGAGACTGGTTTATAGGGACAGTTAGAGGCTGGTTTATAGGGACAGACAGACAGTTAGAGGCTGGTTTATAGAGACAGACAGACAGTTAGAGGCTGGTTTATAGGGACAGTTAGAGGCTGGTTTATAGGGACAGTTAGAGGCTGGTTTATAGGGACAGTTAGAGGCTGGTTTATAGGGACAGTTAGAGGCTGGTTTATAGGGACAGACAGACAGTTAGAGGCTGGTTTGTAGGGACAGACAGACAGTTAGAGGCTGGTTTATAGAGACAGACAGACAGTTAGAGGCTGGTTTATAGGGACAGACAGACATTTAGAGGCTGGTTTATAGGGACAGTTAGAGGCTGGTTTATAGGGACAGTTAGAGGCTGGTTTATAGGGACAGACAGACAGTTAGAGGCTGGTTTATAGGGACAGACAGACAGTTAGAGGCTGGTTTATAGGGACAGACAGTTAGAGGCTGGTTTATAGGGACAGTTAGAGGCTGGTTTATAGGGACAGACAGTTAGAAAATTGACTTTTCAAACACTCCTCTATATCTATATCCTCTATTTCTCACCCTGAGGGAATCTCTCCCACGACATCCACCCCATATCTCCCCGTCAGGTTCACCTGCCAGGAGATCACCGTGGTGATAATCACCTGGAGAAGCCAATAACAGGAGGTATATGGTGGTGTCCACAGAGTAAATTAACAGAGTCATTAACATGTGTTCCTGTTCACTCACACAGACCAGCTCCACCGGGATAGGAACAGGAAGCTTTTTACTCAGGTACGCATTGAGCTCCTTGGCCAGGATGAGGCTGATGATGGTGACGATGCTGACGACCAGAGTGCCGATATTGGTCTCCGGAATGATATAGCAGATCTCCAAGACGGTCTGGGAAACACAAGAGCAGGATTAATACGTAAATAAGAAGTACGACAGATAAATTCACCATGAAAATAAAATGTTTTGTCATTCATGGAGGTGGATTTAAGTGTTTGAAGGTTAATAATAAACACTGGGTATGATCCAGAACTCATAAAAGCTTGTCTAACTCATCAATGGGAAGGATAGTGAATTATTTCTATGAGTTATTTATCAAACCCATGTCCTGCTGACCTCTGGCCATCTTCTTAAATGCAAAAATGTGCAAATTTTCCATTTCTGAAGTCTATGTTTGTAGTTTTTTGATCTCTGTATGATAAAAGAAGCAGTTTAGAATTTATGATGGCCATTTCTTAAAACTACTTTTGACACATTCAACACTTGACTGCTGCCTTATTTTGTGAGATCAAATGCAATTTGAAGAGTCTTTCTTACATAAATCAAGGACAGAGGTCCGCTGTATCTTGGTGGGTTGATGCCAAAGGTGTATTTGAGCTGTGACACGATGACGTGGATGGCAGCTCCGGTGGTGTAACCTCGGACCAGCGGATCCGACAGGTAGGTGACCACGAAACCAAACTGGACCAGACCCAGCAGAATCTACAGGAACAGGATGAGAATCGTGGAGATGAATCTAAGTGCAGTCATTTAAATTTCACACTTCAATGGTGTAAATGTACAGACATACAGATTTATTCTTATTTGACAGCTCCACAAGGAAAGACGTCCATGTACCATGGTTTTACACAGCTGAACTATTACTATAAGTAAAGATGCATTAATTTGACCTCTCGTACATCTGAGAGTAGATCCAACACAACACAGGAGAAAACAACCTGCATAAGATAAGATAAGATAAAGATAAGATAAAGTTCTTTATTTCTCCCCACTCCAGGGGAAATTTACATTGTTACAGCAGCTTTATTTACAATATATACAAGGGTGGCAAAATTTTTTAACAGAAAAAATAAAAATAAAAATAAAGTTTAAAAGTGCAGAGATGATAAGAGCCATGAAACAGGTTCAACTTTCCTGTTCTTAAATGTTCCTATAAAAGCTTTGGTCACCATGTTTCAGAGAGCTATGGCTGTAAGTTTTCTGGGATTTTAGTCCAGTACTGACTACTGATGATAATATCACCTCATCATATTTTCAGAAGTTCTCAAGAAACATGTCTCAAAAATATTTCTCGTCCAACCCAAAGTATGGAACCAGCCTCATATTTACCTGAAATAAACCCAACAAGGCCAACGATTCCTTGTAAAAGCTTTAGCCAACATGTACAGGCAGGTTTCAAACAGCTATGTAAGGTTTTTATGGTTTTAGTTCAGTACTACCTGGTGATGATAATGTCACCTGATCATATTTTCACTTAAGCAGCATGATTGACATCTACAAATTATTTCATTTCTAGATACAGTATTGAGTCAACTTCATATTAACCAGAGTAATTTATATATTATAATTAAAAACCTACAATATTATATACTTCAGTAATTTAAAAATTAAAATCAAAACCCCACAAATCCAAAGAATTCCTATAAAAGCTTTGGTCATCATGTACAGGCAGGTTTCAAAGATCTATGTCAGCTTTTAAATGCTTTAGGAAAGCATTGCCTGGTGCCAATAACGTCTCCTGACCAGATTTTCACTTGTACCCAAGAAACATGAAACACTTTTCCATAATATTTCACTTCTAACCCAAGGTTTCTAGCTAACATGGAACAGTGGAGAACCTTCCCAGGAGTAGACCAACAACCAACATTTCTCCAATAGCATGATATGAAATCCACCAAAGAACCCAGATGAACATCAGAAGATCTGCACTGGCCTCAGTTAAGGTCCATCTATGATTCTACAATAAGGAAGACTCTGAGAGAAAATGGCATCATGGGAGAGTTAAAGGATCAAACCACTGCTGACCCAAAAAGAACATAAAGGTTCATCTGGTGGCAAAAACTGATCTAGATGAATCCAGAGACTTTTGGGATAAGATCCTGTGGAATGATGAGTCAAAGGTGGAACTTTTTGGAAGACTTGGGTCCTGTTACATCTGGTATGAAGCTAATTCTGTATTCCACAAGAAGAACATGATACCAACAGTGAACCAAAAAGCATTGGTCAGAGTTATGTAAGTTTTTTACTGTTCTAGCAGAGGATTGCCTGGTGATGATAATATCTCCTGACCAGATTTTCACTTGTACTAAAGTAACATGAAAATACTAAATATTCCACGTCTAGACCAAAGCTCCTCGTCTTTACCTGAAACAATCCAGATAAAAAGGTGACAGCTACGGCCACTCGGATTCGTTCTGCATCTCGTGCTGCGATGTCGACTATACTGGAGTTGGTCACGTTGTCCCATGTAGTGAAGTCTGATTCAGGGGCCAGTCGCTCCGTCACTCCTCCAATCATCACGCTCATCACTGCATATGTTCCTGAACAAGATGGAAACACACATTTACTTTCATTTCACGCTCCTAAAAACCTACTTTCGACAAATGATACAGTCCAGCATGTTGGTTGATTCATAAATGAGAAGAACTTTGGTTAATAGACCTTGTATGTTTGTTTGAAGTGATCAGCTGTTGGAAGGTGATGTTACACAAATCAACCAGAGATTAGCAATGCTAGGATTCACTTTATTTTCTTGGAGTTTTGAAAATCTCATTCTGGGCTGTTATTAAAATCCCCCCAAGAGTGTCTTGTCCACATCGTCTTTTTACAGCTCTGTAGCTGTTAGTGTTTATTCAGGAGTAAATTTTAAAAAGTAATAGCCAGGAGATTAAGGAGGTAAACTCTAAATGAATCATTTCCTCATGCGTATTTCAGCTCCACTGTTTTTGTTGGTGACTACCTCTCCTGAATGTTTGACCTCTGCTGTCAGAGTTTGAACTGAGATTCTTAGATTCTGCTATAATATGATAGTTTCTCTGTGCTCATTTAAAATCTGAGATTTAGGGCTCGTACTTGCAAGCAGAATTTGTACTTTTTAGCTTGGAAGCCGGTCATGGTCTGTTAGGAAACTTGCACAAGTGTGATGTGGAAACAGGAACTTTGCATTTCACACAGTGTGAGAATCCAGTGATGCAAGAAACAGCTTGTGTCTTGTAGTTTAACTCTTAGAGAGACAAATAATTCTATATTCATAGATTTAGGATATTTTTGGTGAAGGAAGAGTGGCTATCATTGTGAGAACTTAGAACCACATATTTATAATACACAGAACACTGATATGAGTCATTCGGTCCCTGTACAACCACAGTAAGAGCTGTGACACGTTTCCAGTGGGTGTTGGACTCCTCCAAGGTTGTCCCTTGTCTCTGATCCTGTTTGTGGTCTTCATGGACAGGATCTCAAGGTGCAGCCAGGGTGAGGAGGGTCCGGTTTGGGGACCTCAGGCTCTCATCTCTGCTTTTTGCAGATGATGTGGTTCTGTTGGTTCCTCAGACCTTCAGCAGCACTGGAGCGGTTTGCAGCCGAGTGTGAAGCGGTGGGGATGAGGATCAGAACCTCCAAGTCCGAGGTCATGGTTCTCTGATGGAAACCGGTGGATTGCTCCCTCTGGGTTGAGGGGGGGGAGTTGCTTCCCCAAGTGAAGGAGTTCAAGTATCTCAGGATATTGTTCACGAGTGATGGGAAAATGGAGCTAGAGATGGAGGATTGGTGCAGCGTCAGCAGTAATGAAGGCGTTGTACCGAACCGTCATGGTGAAGAGGGAGCTGAGCTGCAAGGAGAAGCTCTCAGTTTACCATCCATCTACGTTCCAACCCTCACCTATAGTAATGAGCTCTGGGTAGTGACCAAAAGAACAAGATCATGGATACAAGCGTCTGAAATGAGCTTCCTCCGTAGGGTGTCTGGGCTCAGCCTTAGAGATAGGGGGAGAAGCTCAGACGTCCAGAGGGAGCTCGGAGTAGAGCTGCTGATCTTTCACCTCTAAAGGAACCAGTTGAGGTGGTTTGGACATCTGATTCCTCCAGGGAGACTTCCTTTGGAGGTTTTCTGAACACGTCCACCTGGGAGAAGACCCTGGGGTAGACCCAGAACCCTCTGGAGGGATTATATATCTCATCTGGCCTGGGAACGCCTCAGGATCACCCAGGAAGAGCTGGAAAGTGTTGCTGGGAGGAGGAACGTCTGGAATGACCTGCTTCATCTGCTGCCTTCACGACCCCGGATAAGAGGAAGAAGATGGATGGATGGATGGATGGATGGATGGATGGATGATGGATGGACGGATGGGTGATGGATGGATGGATGGATGGGTGATGGATGGACGGATTTACAAATTGTAATTTGCAGTAAATGTCTTCTCTGTAATTTTTACACTTTTCAAAGTTGTCCCGTGGGTTGGATTGGATTAAATAAAGACGCTTTAGATAGAGAGTCTTTATTTTTAGCCTTTTTGTTCTTCTTTCATGTCTCATTTGTGTCCAGCTGCTGTAACAGATAAATTTCGCCGGTGATGGATCAATGAAGTTTATCTTATCTCGAAACATCTTCTGATGTTCTGTCCACAGGCCTGACAGTAGATTTATTCCCATCTTTCTGAGCAGATACAACAGATATTAAAGTGCGTACCGACTGAGATGTGCTTGGATGTGCCAAAGATGAAGTAGATGAGTACAGGGTAAAAGGAGGAGTAAAGGCCAAAGACTGGAGGAACCGCTGCCAGCAAGGCGTAGGCCATTCCTGAAGAAAGAGGACAAACCAGATTTACAAGGAGCTGGTCAGGAGTACAGCAATGACATGAAGAAAAACACTGTAACTTCAGTTTAGTGTTAGAAATGGATCTAAGAACACCTCTACCTTTAGCCATGCTCCTTTCTTTGGATTTTTATTCCCTAAACCTTTTATTCTCACCCTGCGGCAGCTGCATGATCCCGACGCTGATCCCAGAGACCAGGTCTCCCAGAGCGTTCTCTTTGATGGAATAACGAGGAAGCCACGATACAACGGGAACGCTTCCCAGCAGGCAGCTCTTCGTCCTCGCACCAGAACACCTGAATTAGTGGGACAGACAGAAGTAAATAAAGTAAAGGTCAAAACCTGCTGCACGTGTTGAGTAATAGTCAGACCTTAGGGTCGCTTGGCTGAGATAGATGGATGGATGGACGGACGGACGGACGGACGGACGGACGGACGGACGGACGGACGGACAGACGGACAGACAGACAGATACACAATATTGAAGATATTAACACACGTTTTAGTTAACTTCTGTATATTTGGGAAAACTGGTATCTTGTCTGAATTTCTGCCATCAGATTTCTGATTCAACACTGATACCAAGAAACTAAAACTAAAAACTAAACTCACCCTAACCCCATATTTACCCAAATGTGAAAAACAGTCTAGTTTGTATGGAAACCTCCATAAAAGTCAGAAAAATACAACAGCAGCAACTAAGAGTTTAAAATCAAACCCAAAACCACACAAGAACCTTTCTGTAGCTGATCCTCGAGTCACCATTTCGAATAAAAAAAATTCTTCCACAGCCACAATAGTGATAAACCCAACCAGTCCATCCATCTGTTTCTTCTATTTTTTTACTTCTGTCACCTCCCAGGAAACATAACAGATGCACTAAACAAACATTTTCTTTTCTTATTGGGAGGCTCTGGATCTAAAACTATAGAACACTTTTCTTTTAGTACTTTATTTGCAACATTATGAAATCTAGTGAAACTTTTGGTTTCTGTTTTATAATTTTCAAAAAAAATCTTGCATTTTTGTTGCTGCACAACCTGAAGAACACGTTGTATAAAAACTCTTGTGTTACGGCTGTGGATGTATTTTGTAATATTGTGTTTGCGGTTTGGATCTGTTTTGTTGTCTGGGAGTGGGTGTTCTGTCTTTGTGTGGATCTTTGTCTCGTCCTTGTTTTCTGTGTGAGCCGTCTGTTTGTCCTGTCAGGTTGTAGTGGGTGTTCTGTGTCTGTGTGTAGATCTTTGTGTTGTGCAGGAGGCGTAATTGGCGGCAAGGCGGACGATGCTGATTGGCTGTTTCCCCTTTTAAAATCTCGGCAGCCGGCAGTGGAGGAAGGAGCCATTTTGACAGCAGCACCCTTTTGTGTGTTTGTTTCCCAGCCTCCAAAGTCTTGAACTGAAACCTGCGTTTTGTGACAGATTAGACTAGCTTAGCTTTTGTTAGATTTAGTTAGGAATTCTCTTTTCTGGTAATTGTGTTTTTGATTGGATAGGTTTTTTTTTGAGCGCTTAAATGCCTCTTTAGTTTGTATCCAGTTGTTGTTTGTTGTTTGATTGAATAGCCCATATAGTGGTCTATTTTATTTGTAAACTATTGTAAATAAACTTTTTGGTATTTTCCTTAGAACCTGTTAATTGTTTTTGGGGACTGGGAAATATATTCCACTTTTTGTACAACAAATATTATGCTACACACCTTCCCCCTAGATGGGTGTGTAACACTTGAATCTTCAAGGAAGACTTCTGAAAATCTGTGGTAAAAACTGGATGTAAGGTTTGGTGCTTTAATATGAAACTACAGAACCTGAATATGACAGAGAGCTGTGATAACCGCAGAGGAGAGTTTTACCTCATGGATCTTCTGACCTTCTCACACAGAGAAGTTTTCGATTCAGACTTTTCTGCCATTTCGTCCACGGCTACTTCATCCAGGACGTCTCTGTGGACGCTGTAGCTCATCCGTCTCCTCTCCGCCATGGCTCAGACAAGCTGTAATCTTAAAAAAAAAATTTTATTTCATATAGCGCCAATTACAGTCAAATTGTCTCAAGACGCTTTACAGAACCCACATGCCTGACCCCCAGAGCAGCCCTAAGACGACAGTGGCAGGAAAACACCCTTTAACAGGGAAAAAAACCTCAAGCAGAACAGACTTTTTGTCTTTCAAAATGCTAATTTGTTCTAGCAGAAACTCGTTATTTTTCAGGTATCACTGCAAAAACGCCATCAAAAAGTGTTCTAAAGTCAATTAATTTAGTGTTAAAACATCACGTTAGCATTAGCGTGTTAATAATACATACTATAGATATGTTACTACATTTCCACAGCTACTCAGACTAAGAATTTATTATAAAACTCTGCACATCATCTCCAGAAAGATGTTTCACTATGCTGAATGTGTCTTTTACCAAATTGCTCCACAATATATCATTTTTGAGACATCTTTCAGCAACAATCTAAAACATTTTTTGGGAAAATGCTATGTTTGATGTTAATTTAGGATGAAGTTACTGCACCAGCTGGACAGTTATTACCTTGATGTGTTTCCAGCTGTATCAGAAATATGTCTTAGATTCCAAATTCAAGCCTTCAAGCTTCGACGAAATGCCAAAATCCTGTAAAAGTCCCAAGAAGAACCATATAAGGTTATTCTAAAATGAAGTCTGTCTTCTCTCCTGGTGTCTTTCATCCAGTTCTGTCTGTTTTTCCAGTTTTTGTCTCTGTCCAGGCTTGCAATCCAAATATGTCAGAAACAAGTTTCTTCAGTTAAAAAACTGCACATCTTTCATTGAACCCATGTGGTGATACCATGAAAAATCCTCTGGAGGGTTTTCCATCAGATCCCAGTGACATCAAGCAGCAGTCCTGACTGATGAATGTTGCAGCCAACAGATTTTATTTCTGAAGGATCTTCAGGGAGAAACAGTCCTGTAAATGTACTCCTCTCCTCTCTCTCGTCTTGTCTTCTGTCTCTGTTGTGACTGGAGAGCTTGAAGGGAAATCTAGATATGGACATTGTTGTGGAGGGAGATGGGGGCAAAGTTCCAAACTCTGAGCAGTTCGAGTAAAAAACAAAAAACCAACACAACAGCCAGGAGCTGGAGATGATTGTTTTATTACTGACGGGCTGAGATGGTTCACTGATTGTGCAGTTAGTGTCGCAGTTTATTAAATTCATGTCAAACATGTTTTTGTCTCTGAAATTTGCACCAAAGTGAACCGCTGTAGAGACTTTGACCTGCCGTGATGTAAAATGGAGTAGAAACTGAACTGTCCTGGAGTCTTGGATGCGTCTTATCGCTGTTTTCTGTCTCATCATATCAGAGTGTGATTAGATTAGCCGGACGTGTCGGTCCAGTCCGGCTTGTCCTTGTTCACTCCTGATTACGCCACCGGAGAGTGAATAATCACAGGAAGAACCGATACTGGTTAACTAAGCAGAAACACCAGGAGTCTTCTTAAAGACGCAGAGTTTTATATGGATCCTGTCTTTAAAAAAGCAGTTTTTTGTTCCATTTCTTCCTCCAGCTGAGTAAATATCAAATATAATCTCATAAAATTAAAGTCAGAAGAAGTTTGCATCTGCGTCCAATGTGAAGCTCTAGAATTACTGGTATCCTCCTGCTCTTATATTTTTACAGGTCATGAGTTTAGTATTCATCTGGTATGAAAAGGTTTAGTGGCTTTCCATATCTGAAACACATAAATGTTCCTATTTAATATCTTACATCATTTCACTTCATTTTTCCAAATGACACAGTGCTAATTCACATTAGTCATCTTAAGGTGTTTTTTTTTAAATAAAAAAGTGCAAATCTTTCAATATTATATTGTACAGAGAAACCCAACAAAAAGAAAGGAAACCATTCTAGAGACGTGTTTTTTGTGTTAAATACTGGACGTATTCTGTTTAAAATTAACTCCAAAGTTTCTCACAGTGTCCAGAGCAACTTTTAGGTCCGATAAAGTATATCTGAGGGATTCTGGGTCTAATTCTTCAGTTTTGTCTGAACTTACTGGTAGGAAAAGGACTTCAAGTCCTTTAGAGATGCTTTAATGGTACTTTAGGTCATATTTAACTTGGTTTTATGATCAGCTTTAACTAGAAGTCTGTCAAATCTGCTCTAAATGTTAAAATCTGCTTTAAGTTTCTATTTTCCAACCACTTGGAGCTCTACAATGTGCCATAAAATCAGTTCTTTTTCCAGAGTTAGTCAATTTAAAGTCATAGTGAAGAATGATTTAGCTGCTGCTTGCCCCTGTTTTTAGTTTTCTCTAATATCTGGATCCTGAATTACATCTGTTTATTATTTTACTGGATTTAAGTAATTTTAAATGAGGGCTAACACTCACTTAACACTTAATTAAATATAAGGGTTGGGGTTATATACTGAGTACACTGAGAAATACTGAGTTGATAATGAACTAATGTATGACTAAGTCCGATTATGTAGGGTTAGGGTTAGAGACAAACCAGGTTTTACAATTCAGTCATTTTGGATGGAACAAACATTTCCAGCCTGGGCGGTATTAAAATGACAAAATGTGAAGGAGTTGAGGCAGAAAAAGACGTTTTCTATGTTTTTTTTGCTTCATTGCTTAAACAGTATAATTAGCCTTGAACGTGTAGGACTATTTTATTGATCATTAAATAGTAATTAAAGTCTTCTTTCTGACAGTCTTGTGGTTCTTGTAGTAATTAATACTCAGCTAATGAGGTTAAACAGGAAATTACAACATTCCCCTCTTTTATTTTCATCCAGCATCATGTTATTTGAAGACTAGTGACTAGAAATCCTAAATATTTTTAAGCTAAAAATGACTTTAAATCAGTGCTTTTTATAACATTTGATATTGAGAGTATTATAGTCTCATTGTATGTAAGTAGCTTGAGTTTCTGCAGTCATGGAGGAAAGTTTAGAGAAACCAAACACACCTCCAGAGGTTTTTTTTTTTTTTACTGTTTTCATTACAGCAGCACACAAGATATAAGTTAAATTCTCTTATCTTACAGCCCTGTATTTATACTGTCTAAAAGGTTAAAGGATTAAAAAGAGTTTCTCTGTTCACTTCTGTGGTGGAAAAGGTCATTTATATTTATTGGTGTTTATCCATATTTATCTATATCCAATGCATAAAATAAAATAGAGGATATTAATTCCTATAATGTCTCTGAATGTGGCCTTTTTCTGAGAGTTTTTAACGAGCAGGAGGTCAGTGGAAGAAAACCTTCAGAACAACACGTTCATTTAAACATAGCAGCTTTTAATCCATGAACTTTGTCTTCTGCCCTCCAGTTTATTAATTATTATTATACAACACGGATGTCTATCACCAGATAACCGCTTGATATTTATGAGACCAAGAAGAGGGTGGGATCAATGATGACTGTAATAATTAATTAGTCATTCAGCAGACTGCTCTGTCCACAGTTTATTCTATCTGGGTTTCCTGATATCTAAATCCTTTCTTTGCTAGCATAAATGGCAGCATTCCTACATGTTGCAGAAGAAAAGAATGGAGATAAGAATGGAAAAAGAGAAACACATCATAACTCATCATTTTCCACAAAATTACATATGAATTAAAACTATTCAGTACTCTGGTCCAGACCCCATAGGACACCCCGAGAGGTCCTCTGATCCAGATCCCATAGGATACCCCGAGAGGTCCTCTGATCCAGATCCCATAGGATACCCCGAGAGGTCCTCTGATCCAGATCCCATAGGATACCCCGAGAGGTCCTCTGATCCAGATCCCATAGGATACCCCGAGAGGTCCTCTGATCCAGATCCCATAGGATACCCCGAGAGGTCCTCTGATCCAGATCCCATAGGACACCCTAAGAGGTCCTCTGATCCAGATCCCATAGGATACCCCGAGAGGTCCTCTGATCCAGATCCCATAGGATACCCCGAGAGGTCCTCTGATCCAGATCCCATATGACACCCCGAGAGGTCCTCTGATCCAGATCCCATAGGATACCCCGAGAGGTCCTCTGGTCCAGACCCCATAGGACACCCTAAGAGGTCCTCTGATCCAGACCCCATAGGACGCCCCGAGAGGTCTTCTGAACCAGATCCAATAGGACACCCCGAGAGGTCCTCTGATCCAGATCCCATAGGACACCCTGAGAGGTCCTCTGATCCAGACCCCATAGGACACCTTGAGAGGTCCTCTGGTCCAGATCCCATAGGACACCCTGAGAGGTCCTCTGATCCAGATCCCATAGGACACCTTGAGAGGTCCTCTGGTCGAGATCCCATAGGACACCCTGAGCGGTCCTCTGGTCTGGACCCCATAGGACGCCCTGAGGGGTCTTCTGATTCAGATCCCATAGGACACCCCGAGAGGTCCTCTGATCCAGATCCCATAGGATACCCCGAGAGGTCCTCTGATCCAGATCCCATAGGATACCCCGAGAGGTCCTCTGGTCCAGACCCCATAGGACACCCTAAGAGGTCCTCTGATCCAGATCCCATAGGATACCCCGAGAGGTCCTCTGATCCAGATCCCATAGGATACCCCGAGAGGTCCTCTGATCCAGATCCCATATGACACCCCGAGAGGTCCTCTGATCCAGATCCCATAGGATACCCCGAGAGGTCCTCTGGTCCAGACCCCATAGGACACCCTAAGAGGTCCTCTGATCCAGACCCCATAGGACGCCCCGAGAGGTCTTCTGAACCAGATCCAATAGGACACCCCGAGAGGTCCTCTGATCCAGATCCCATAGGACACCCTGAGAGGTCCTCTGATCCAGACCCCATAGGACACCTTGAGAGGTCCTCTGGTCCAGATCCCATAGGACACCCTGAGAGGTCCTCTGATCCAGATCCCATAGGACACCTTGAGAGGTCCTCTGGTCGAGATCCCATAGGACACCCTGAGCGGTCCTCTGGTCTGGACCCCATAGGACGCCCTGAGGGGTCTTCTGATTCAGATCCCATAGGACACCCCGAGAGGTCCTCTGATCCAGATCCCATAGGATACCCCGAGAGGTCCTCTGATCCAGATCCCATAGGATACCCCGAGAGGTCCTCTGGTCCAGACCCCATAGGACACCCTAAGAGGTCCTCTGATCCAGATCCCATAGGATACCCCGAGAGGTCCTCTGGTCTGGACCCCATAGGACGCCCCAAGGGGTCTTCTGATTCGGATCCCATAGGACACCCTGAGAGGTCCTCTGATCCAGATCCCATTGGACACCTTGAGAGGTCCTCTGGTCCAGATCCCATAGGACACCCTGAGAGGGCCTCTGGTCAGGGTTAGGGTTAGGGTTAGGAAGCTGTTGAGATTAATAGTCAATAAATCAAACAGTAGGAGGGGCAGCTACATGCTTTTCTATCCATACTGTCACCAGTAGTAAAGGACCTAACCCTAACCAGCTCTTTATGCTAAACAAAGTGCAGCTCAGAGCAGAAAGTGAACTCCCAGGAAGGGTTCTGAGCTTCAGGACAGCAGGTTTAAATCGTCATTCTGAAGACAGAGTTATTGCACGACACAGATTTAGAATAGAGCTGTAATGACTGATGAGTTCTGCAGATAACTCTCTGCATTGTCACTGAAACCTAAAGGATCTTAAAGGACAAAGCCTCATAAACAGCCAGTTGTGGGTTTGAATTCCATCTGTTATTAGTATAGAGCAGCAGATAGGGTTGGGGTTAGAGTAGGGGTAGGATTAGGGTTAAGGTTAAAGACCCATTACCCAGAGGTTCGGGTTAGGGTTGGGAGTTACTCAGAGATTGATCAGAACTATTCTGTCCTCAGATGTGCCTTTAATTGGATCAATGACGACACAAACTGAACAAAAATTACATATATTGTCTGGAAAGTTGTAAAAAATACAGGCACATACATAGTGTGAAAGTGTTCTTTCTTTTTAAAACGATGCTGATTTTTTCTCACCAGTTTATTTCTGGAACCTTCTTTACTGTAAGACTGTTAAATTATAATTTACGTACAAATGCAGAAGCTGTAGGTTCAACATTCACTTGCATCCGAGTTGATATCCTGCAAAAAAGAGAGACAAATTTTACAAATCTAAAAATCCAGAAATATCATTTCAGGCTTTGAACACTGAACAAGACGTTTAAAATTCACTGATTTACAATTGTACTCCTGATTAAAGAAAAAGCCCAAAATCACACTTTGTTTGTTTGAACAAGAAAAAGTCGCATCCAACAATTTCTCGTCACAGTTGACACAAAACTTCAGACACTTTTCAGCTGAACTGCAAGCTGCGTTTAATCAAACAAATTTAAATGAAAAGTAGTAAAATATATAAAACATTGTTTTCCAATGTTGATAATACCTGTAGGGAAATCTGAACAAGTTGATTCTGGGGTTTTTTTTCTTCCTATGTCATTTACTCATTCTGCCATTCTGGTATATTTTTTCTATATTATATTTTCTATATATATTTTAATCATATTTTACTTTATTTTCCTTTACTTTATATCCTAATATTCTGTGCTGGCTTATTGTTTACCCCTTTATTGAATATCCAGCTGCTGGAACAACTGAATTTCCTTCCAGGGTTTAATAAAGTCTTCTTAGTCTTAGTCTATAGACCAGGCGTCCTATTCACGAAGCAGGTTTAATGAAAACTCTGAGTTTGTTAACCCTGAAATGAGGGAAACTCAGAGTTTTCCGTTTCACAAAGGGAGGTAACTCAAACCAGAGACAGAGGGGTAACTCTAGCCTGTTTCACAAAGAGAGGTAACTTAAACTCTCGGTCAGTTCCCGTAGTAACAGACTCTATGACTCATAACCTGGTCTGGACCAGGTTTATCTCAGTAAACCTCGAGTTTCTCTCTGTCTCCGCCCTCTTTCAGTCACACACTATTTGATTTCCTCATTCATTCATTCATTCATCAGGTGAGTTTTGGCGAAGCCTAGTTCTGCCGTCTATAAATGTCATGTCCTTTTATGAACGATCCAGTGGATGAAGGAGCAGCATTACTGCACAGAGAATTAAATATTCGTCAGGAGATTGTTATCAGACCGCGCATAGATGTTCTCGCATTTCTCGACAACTATCTTTTAGAGCGGAACCGTTTCACATCACAGTCCATAATCTACATCCACAACTTCATCCGTCCTTACATTTACAACATGACCAACCGCAGTCATGCTCTCACATCCCAGCAGATATTATGTGTTGTGCTGCAGTTCTTTGCAAATGGAAGTTTTTTATATAATGTAGGAGATGCAGAGCACTTCAGTAAGACAATTGTATGTAGGATGGTCAGAAATGTGTGTCTGGATCTGAAACGACTTTTACCATCTTTGTGGTTTTCCCTGGACATAAACCTGTCAGAGCCATCAAGGCTCTGTGTGTGTGTGTGTGTGTGTGTGTGTGTGTGTGTGTGTCTATATATATATATATATATATATATATATATATATATATATATATATATATATATATATATATATATATATATATATCAGTTGGCTCAGTATACTGAGTTGGCTCAGTATATATATACTCAGTTGGCTGAGTAGAAGTCTGTTAGTTTAAATAGGCTTAATTATTTAACAGAACATGATATGGATACAGACATTTAGACTCTGTGTGGGATAAAACCACTGCACAGTCAAACAGCCACTTAATATTTAGGCTACTTTACAATGTAAAACATGATCAAACTGAGGTAGCTCCATGAGATTATGCCGACTTCTTACCTGTTTTAAAAATGTTTTTATATTTCATCTTCAGCTCCTGCCACATGCGCTTCTCCCCTGCAGGACTGCACCTAAATGAAATAACTTAATAGGCTACTATTCAAACAGTTTTCCTGTAATATTATTGTGATTTAAACTTATGTATTGACCCAGGCAGCAATGTTCTCCCACACCGTCTCCCTCTCTTTTGCAGCTACAGGTGTTGCACTTCTTTCTAAAAACGTGCTCAAACTCGCTATATAAGCGCATTAAGATTTCCAATTCAAACGGTGTAGTGCTCCGCTTCCCCGTTGCCATGGTGACTCGTCGAATCGGCGCTCCGTTGATACTGGCTTTTCAGAGTTGTGGTGCACGCGCTTAACTCCCGGTGAAACTACTCCGAGTTGATTAAACCAACTCAAATCAGCCGTTCTGGAACCGAAAACTCAGAGTTTTCTATCTCAGAGTAGATCAACTCAGAGTTCAGGGTTAAACTCAGAGTTTGTTGAAGCTGCTTCGTGAAACGGACCCCAGGAGAGTCAAAATCATCTTAGTCCAGGTTCCACATCCAGTCCAGTCTGACCTCCAGTAAAACCAGTAAAACAGCATAATAACCTATAAATAGCCACAACTCCTAATGGTTCCTTTGTTTTAGTGCAAAATGTTCACATTTCAGGAATTATCTTTTTATTAAACATCATAAACAACCTGAAATTTCTTCAGAAAAATAAATTAAATTTCAGCAATATTCAGCCTCAGTTCAACATTTCCACATTACACCTTCCAGATCACAGTCTACAAAGGAACACAACATTTAGTCATCTGGAACTGAACCAGAGAGGATTTACAACTTGTCAAGATCTAGAAATTATTTTAAATTCACTTTAATTTCCAAATTTGTACTAATCCTGGCCATAAACAAACTAAGGTGGGAACTATTAAGGGAAAGGTTCAGTTATCTCTCTGCCTTGTAAATGTATGAAAGTTATGCATAAAAAATGCATAAAGTTGTGGCAGTTCATCAACAATAGAGTTCCACCAAACTCTGTCCTACTGAAACTGACTGACGTTAAATCACACAATGTTCAGTGCCTTTGAATATTTTCACAGTAAGGATTCATTTTCACTTCTGTAATTGTTACACTTTGTAAAGTCGTCCTGAGAGCCGGATGTGACCCCTTGGCGGCCGGTTTTGGCCCGTGGGCCGCATGTTTGACAGCCCTGATCACCTGCTCTCAGGCGATGCCTTTAAAAAGCAACTTGATGTTAATTTATCCACCTGTTATATTCTTTATATTTTTATTACCTGTGATATCACCAGGCATTTATCTTTGGACTGACTGTTGTTTATTTTCTTATTTTCTGTCTTTTTGTTGTTTTTATGGTTTTATGTTGATTTTCTTTGTTGGTCTCTGTGCTGAAGAAGGGATCTTTCCATTTCTGAATTGTAAACAGTAAAAACTGCATGATAAGATGAGTTTACATGCAGAGCTGTGGGCAGGACGCTGAGGCAGTGCTGGACGGCGTGATGGACGGATGGGAAGAGACAGGAGCTGGACAGGAGGTCTGGAATCAAACCCTGAGTCTGGAGCTGGGAGGAAACTCTCTCTGGATGGACAGAGAACAAGGAAGGCAAAGTTTGGGTGTTTATTATTACAAGCTGCAGGGTAACATCCAGAATTCTGTCTAATGCATTTCTGTGCTGCTTTTATGTGCCTGGCAGGAAAAAGTAACTGCTGCAGTTACATGAAGTTTGGAGGGAAAAAAAGCTTCCAGCAGAGCTAGAGCTCTGAAAGGTGCTGGGAAAGTGACCTGTAGAAACATCTAAACACTGAAGACATGAGGGTGTGTCAGAGAACAGAAGAGGAGAAACTCTGCAGGAGATAAGTGAGAATGAAACCTGGAGCTGACCTGGGCAGGAAGCCAGAAACACTCTGATGGCCTGGACGTCCAAATCCTCCACAACCTGCAGAACAAACACACAGAACAATAAAACCAGGCTGCATGAGGGTTTATGCTCAGATCAAGTCATATTCAAGCACGTGTTCACTCAGTGATGAATGAATCTTATCAATAAAGTCCAGGAGGAGGAGATAAGGAAGTCCTCTCAGAGCGACTGTGGCTGAATGTTTATTATATTCATTATCTCACATGCATTCTAGTTTATTATTAACCTCTGCTTGCATAATAATTCATCACGTCTTTGATCAGCAGAAATGAGTCAGCGTGACGATTAAAGTTTAGTTTAGCATTTTACAACTTTAACTTCATAAGTTGGAATTTTGATATTTCAGTTTTAATCAGCTACAAGGATTTTTAAGAACCCTTAATTATCTTCAGCTTTTTACTTTTTGCTTCTGGTGTGAATCTTTTTCTAGGTTATTGTGAGTCAAAACAAACTGAGAGGTGACAGATAATCATATTAGAACAGAATAGAATAGAATAGCCTTTATTGTCATTGTACACAAAAACTGTACAACAAAACTGGTGGGAGCATCTCAACATGATGCACTTAAAAAATACAACTATGTAATATGCATACATGCACAAAATTTGCAAAGACTGTGCTCTCTGTAAAAGGCACCAAGTACTGGAATAGTCTTCCATCATCTATTAGAGAAACTCCAACACTTGCCACATTTAAGCTTCACCTAAAACAGTGGCTTAAGGAAAACCAGGCCTGTGAACATTTTTAGTGTAACTCTTCTTCTGTTTGTATTGTGATGTGTTTCTCTTTTTCTGTCACCTGCCTGGGGACTACAGATGGAAATTAGCATTTCTGCTATAATCTGGCATATTTACACTGCTATTGTTGCATGTGTTCATTAATATGCACTGTCCCTATTAAATAAACTAATAAATAAATAAATAAATACATAAAATAAGCATTCATAATAAAAGTAACAAGACAAGCCTTCAGAGAGTTCAGTCCTCCTCCAAGGCTGCTCAGTCGTTTCATTTCTGATGAATGAAATCTTTAATAAAAAATGACCTTGCTCTGAGTACAGGCATGTGTTCTGCATGTGTGCGTTATGTACAGATACCGGATCACGTGACCTAAATATGTAGCAGGTGGCGGGAATTGATGGGACTCTAAAACACCCCCACAATTTAATCAGTTGTTCCTTGGATCATTTCTGACGGATAAGTCCTGATAAGTCCTCAGTGGTGGATCTGTAGTAGGATCACAATCAGCTGATGTAGTGTTCACTGGTTGTCATGGTTACAGTGACTGTGCCGCTATTTGGCAATGATGCAGAAATCTTTAACCAATCCACGGATCCAGACTATAACCTGCCTCAATGCCAGAATCTGATCACTTGGTCCTTGTGTCATTTCTGACCTGCCCTGGAAATTTTATCCAAATCTGTTAGTCTGTTTTTGAGTAATGCTGCTAACTGACTGACAGACGGCGATCATCAGATAACTTGGAGGAGTAATGAAAGTAATAAATAGAACATTAACAGTCTGCATGTACACTCACGTATCTCATGTTTTCCAGAAGTATCCGTGAAGTTTCAGTCCTTTGAGTTTAAAAGTGTAATAGTCCTTCATTAAAAGAAGAATCCAGGAAAAACACCAGAATCTTCACACTGATGACATTTCAGAAGTTTTGTGTCAAGCAGCAAAGATAAAAGCAAAATAAAGGTCAAGAAATCCAGAAAATGGATAATTTGTTTCATTTTCATTTAGCGAAAGGAGGAATTTAAGAAGTTTTCTCCTCAGTTCATTTCAACATTTCTCCATTCTTTACATACAGCATTTTTCATTTTCTGTTTTTCCTTTTTTATTTATGGCACTTTTTTGCTTACTGATGTGTAGTTATGTTGGTGGGAACTGGACTCTTTCTGCTGGAACAACCAGATTTATATTCTATTCTATTCTCTTCTGTTTCTCACCTTAATAAACGCCGTCACGGCCACAGAGTCCATGAAGGAGACGGAGCTCAGATCCAGAACCAGGCAGTGATTGGGAGTTGAGGAGGCCCTGGAGGAGGTGGAGGAAGTTTGGACTCCAGCTGGGTTCTCCTTCTGACCGTGAATCATCGTCTAGATGGACTGAAACCAAGAGGATGAAGAGTTAGAAGTTTGAAGACGGTACAGAGAGAATTTAAATAAATATTCCTCCAAACCACACAAACTGTACAGAACTTTCAAAAACTGAAGCTGCTGGAAATAAATTTAACATAATTATATTCATCAGGATCTGATTATCATAATAATTACAATTAGAAGCTCATCACTCAAAATCACATCTTATTATTCTGAAGTTTCTCTCTTTCTTCACAGTTAAACTCGTTTCATCCAAGTTTATTCTTTTTAGATAATCTGTGTAAAGTATTAAAATGTAGTTTGATGACTTGGTTTAACCCTCTGAATAACAAACTTAACTTTCAATTTAATTTAATTCTATTTCATTGCTATTTTTTAATTTGCTTTTTTTCTCCTTATGTCATATTTTTCTCTACAATCTAAAGTCCTGCAGCTCTGTGTAAACAGAACCACCATGAAAAAGGAGAGAAAAACGTCTTTTATGTAGCAAAACAACAAAATAATGCCATAAATAGTAAAGAAAGACAAAACTAAAGTTCATTTTTGTTTATTAATGTTAAAAATTGACAAATCCTGGAGTCCATGTGTATATTATTCTAAGTTCAGCTATTTTACTGCCTGCATTTTTAATTTGCTTCCATAGTAATCTGCTCTGAATGAACTCAGTTCAGTCAAAAAGTAAATTGATTTTTGGTCACAGCTGAGTCACTGATGACTTCAAAACCATGCTGAATTTTTCGTTTTTCATAGAATCTGTTTAAACACTTTATTTTTGACCAATTTTGAAATTCGATAGAATAAAGTGATTTTGAAATATCCCACTTTCAAACTTAGATAAGTTTTAAAACTGTTTTAGAACAGGATCTCACTGATGGAAGAATCTAGTTATTCTTTCTGCTTTTACAGCTTCTGCCTTTAAAAATGATGTGATCTTGACAGTTTTTTTTAAAAAAATAACTCACCTGCAGGGTTTCAGGGTAAGGAGTAGTTACAGGTGAGGTTTAGGGTGAGTTTTTAGGACATTAATATCAGAAGGTGTGTGTTGGTACCTGTGTGATCTGTTTGAAAGTCTGCTCAGAGTTGGCAAAGTAAAGTGGACTGGAACATGAGACTATAGTGACCCCAGGAACTGGTCTGGCCTGTAAAAAAACAACAGAAACATACACAGGACATGTGTGTAACATGAGGTCACAACTCGCTTGAACTCACATTTAAACTAGTAGATTACCGACTTGTACGTGCAGATCATGTTGGATCAGGATTGGAAAATGTCTTTTTACAATCATTTCTGTTCATTACAATGAAAAAAGACAAAAGCTGGACATTTTTCTACCAACAAGTTGCTTCTACAGAGATTATCGTTATCTGCAGCATCCTAACCCTAACCCGCTAATCCTATCCTAATCCTAACCCTAATCCTGATTACCATGCCAAGGTAATGTCTTTACTTAGTGACAGCAGCACTTATGAGACCCTGAAGCGCAACCCAACCAGCAGCTACAAAAAGAAGGTTGTGGATTGCCTACAGAAGCTACAGAAGGAGGAAACAATAAACCGTTTGTAGTACCATCGCAGGACTGAGATTGGATACGGATGAGACCATGGTATCCTACAATGTCACCTCCCTATTCACATGTGTTCCTACAATGGAGGCGGTGGAAACAGTGAGACAGCGGCTTTTACAAGACAACACCCTCAGTGACAGAACAAACCTCAACCCAGACCAGATTTGCCAACTTTTAGACCTCTGCCTGAACACCACCTATTTCCAGTACAGAGGGAGCTTCTATAGGCAGAAACATGGATGTGCCATGGGCTCGCCAGTATCTCCTATTGTGGCCAATCTGTACATGGAAGTGGAACACAGGGCCCTGACCTCGTTTAATGGAGCAACACCGAGCCACTGGTTCCGATACGTGGACGACACATGGGTCAAGATCAGAATCCAGGAGGTGAAAACTTCCACCGAACACATCAACTCTGTGGACAGCAACATCAAGTTCACCAGAGAGGATGTAAAGACAACAGTTTGCCCTTTTTGGATTGTGAGGTCCACATAGAAGAGAACAGAAGTCTGAGTGTTTGGGTATACAGGAAACCAACACACATGGACCAGTACCTGCTTTTTGACTCTCACCATCCACTGGAGCACAAGCTAGGGGTCATCAGGACCCTGCAACACAGGGCCGACAAGTTACCCACCAGTACCCAAGGCCAGGAAAAAGAACACAAATACCTGAAAGGGGCACTGAAAACTTGTGGATATCCTGACTGGACCTTTGTGAAGGCTCACACAAGATAAACAACAAAAAAGTGACTAAGTGACATCAACAAAGTGACAGAGTGACATTGTCTTGGGGATGGTTAAAGTGACCAGTAGCAGCAGGTGGTGGGGGCCACCACATAGTGCAAATATTGTAGTGCAAAAATAGTGATAATTGTTGATGAGTCGGTGCTGAGCTGCTGAACATAGGCACGTGTGTGTGAGGTAGAGCCATCTAGTGTTCATCACTGATGGCAGAGAGGAAGAAGCTGTTCATGTAGCAGGAGGTTCTGGTCCGGATGGACCTTAGTCTCCTGCCTGAGGGGAGGCGGGTGAACAGTCTGTGTCCAGGGTGAGAGGGGTCGGCAATGATCCGACCTGCACGCCTCCGGGTCCTCGAGACGTACAGATCCTGCATAGATGGAAGTCTGCAGCCGATCACCTTCTCAGCAGTGCGCACAATGAGCTGCAGTCTGAATCTGTCCCTGACGGTGGCTCCAGCGTACCACACAGTGATGGAGGAGGTGAGGATGGACTCGATGATGGCCGTGTAGAACTGCACCAACATCTTGGTGGGCAGCTTGAGTTTCCTCAGCTGCCGCAGGAAGAACATCCTCTGCTGGGCCTTCTTGAGGAGGGAACTGATGGTCAACTCCCACTTGAGGTCCCGGGTGATGGTGGTGCCCAGGAAGCGGAAGGAGTCCACGGTGGAGATGGGAGAGTCAGTGAGGGCGAGGGGGGGTGGTGGGGCTGTGACTTTCCTAAAGTCCACGATCATCTCCACTGTCTTCTGGGCGTTCAGGTCCAGGTTGTTGTGGCTGCACCAGGACACCAGCCGGGCCACCTCCCTCCTGTAGAAGGACTCATCACCGTCTGAGATGAGCCCGATGAGGGTGGTGTCGTCTGCAAACTTCAGCAGCTTCACAGACTGGTGGCTGGAGGTGCAGCAGTTGGTGTACAGGGAGAAGAGCAGGGGGGAAAGTACACAGCCCTGGGGGGAACCGATGCTGATGCTCACAGAGTCCGAGACAGTCTTCCCCAGCTGCACGTGCTGCCTACGGTCCGTCAGGAAGTCAATGATCCACCTGCAGAGGGAGTCGGGCACGTTGAGCTGGGACAGCTTGTCCTGGAGTAGAGCAGGGCGGATGGTGTTGAAAGCAGAGCTGAAGTCCACAAACAGGATCCTGGCGTAGGTTCCTGGGGAGTCCAGGTGCTGCAGGATGGAGTGGAGGGCCAGGTTGACTGCGTCGTCCACAGACCTGTTGGCTCTGTAGGCGAACTGCAGTGAGTCCAGGAGAGGGGTGGTGATGGTCTTGAGGTGGGACAGGACCAGGCGCTCAAAGGACTTCATGACTACAGAGGTGAGCGCCACAGGTCTGTAGTCGTTGAGTCCTGTGATCCGTGGCTTCTTGGGGACAGGGACAATGGTGGAAGATTTGAAGCAGGCCGGCACGTGGCATGACGCCAGAGAGGTGTTAAAAATGTCCGTGAAGACAGGAGCCAGCTCCTCCGCGCAGTGTCTCAGAGTGGAGGGAGAAACACCATCAGGACCTGGGGCCTTGCACGGGTTCAATCTGCTGAATTGTCTGTGCACATCCTGCTTACAGAGGGAAAAGGCATGGGGGGATGGGGGGGGGGGGGTCTGCCTTTGATAAAGTGACAGTGGCAGCAGTGGAGGTGCTGGGGGGAGGGGAGGTGCTGGGCACAGCTGACGAGGTGTCAAAGCGGGCGTAGTGCTGGGACAGTCTCTGACAAAGGGCTTTATCGTCCTGTCCTTTAGGAGCCTGAGGCCGGTAGTTGGTGATCTGCCTCAGTCCTCTCCACACAGAAGCAGAGTCATTAGCAGTGAACTGCTGCTGGAGTCTCTCTGAATACACAGTCTTAGCTCTCCTCAGCTCCCTGCTAAAACGGTATTTAGCCTCCTTGTAGCAGTCTCTGTCTCCGCTCCTGAACGCTGCTTCTTTCTCCTTCCTAATCTGTCAGAGTCTGGGTGTGAACCACGGCTTGTCATTGGCATAACTCACCCTGGTGCGCGTTGGCAGAATGCGCTCCTCACAAAAGTGGATGTATGAGGTCACAGTGTCCGTGTACTCGTCCAGATTGTCTGTGGCTCATTTAAACACGTCCCAGTCAGTTGTCTCCAAGCACGTGCGCAGCTCCTCCACAGCCTCACCAGTCCACTTCTTTGCTTTGCTCACAACAGGCTTTGTGAGCTTCAGTCTCTGTGTGTAAGTGGCGATGAGGTGGACCATCACGTGGTCTGACAGTCCCAGTGCAGCGCGGGGAATCGCGCGAAAAGCGTCCTTCACTGTAGTGCAGTGGTTCTCAAATTTTTTCTGTCGGGCCCCCCTTTGGAGGACAAAAAACTTTCGTGCCCCCTCAATAACTTTGTGTGTGTGTGTGTGTGTGTGTGTGTGTGTGTGTGTGTGTGTGTGTGTGTGTGTGTATATATATATATATAAATAAAAAACTGAAAACATGAATATGCAGGGCTGTGTTATTTTATCTGATTCCATTTTGTTGTTTTTCACAGTAAAGATCAGGGGTGTCAAACTCATTTTAGTCCAGGGACCACATAAATCCAATCTGATCTCCAGTGGGCCCCACCAGTAAAATCACAGCATAATAACCTATAAATAACCACAGCTCCAACTTTTCCCCTTTGTTTTAGTTCAAAAAAGTACATTCTGAAAATATTCACATTTAATGAACTATCTTTTTACAAAATATGAATCTGAAATTTCGTAAGGAAAACAAGTTCAGTTTCAACAGTAGCCTATTATGCCTCAGTTCATCATTTACACATGCATTGTAACTGCCAGATAACAGTTTATCTACAAAAACACAAAACATTCAGTCACAGATATCTGCAACTGAACAATCTAGTATTTTACTTCATGATCAGAACAACTTGTCAAGTTCTAGAAATTATTTTAAATTTACAGCTTTACAAATTTACAGTTAATGTTGTTGTAATTTTTATCATTTGTAAAGTCGTCCCGCGGGCCGAAATGGACCGTCTGGTGGGCCGGTTTTGGCCCACAGGCCGTATGTTTGACATTGCTGGTAAAAATAATCGGAGGAGATGAGCCGAGTACGTGACTTGATCAAGTACGCTGGTGTTCCGACTGCACATTAACGATGCGTTCTCCCGTTCTCAGGAGTCTGTACTTCGGAGTCTGAACGGCCAGTGCATATACCATAGGTATATACAGAAGATCATTATTATTAATATTTTTTTATATCTATGGCATATACAGTCTATGGGGCCAGCACAATTTCAGTATTGTTGTACGCCGCGAAAAACAGGCCGACGTTAAAACAATAGTTCAGCTAACTAGTTACGTGTTGAAGGACCTTTTCCTCCCAGTCGCCCGCGCCCCCCTTGACATGCCTCTGTGCCCCCCTAGGGGGGCGCGCCCCACTATTTGAGAAGCACTGCTGTAGTGTAACAGTGATCCAGCGTGTTCTCCTCTCTGGTGGGGCATTTAATAAACTGTTTATACTTGGGTAGTTCGTGGCTCAGGTTCGCCTGGTTAAAGTCGCCAAGTACAATAACCAGGGAGTCCGGAAGGGCCCCCTCCACTTGTTGAATCTGATCCGCAAGAGCGCGTTGGGCCTCACGCACGTCTGCCTGTGGCGGGATGTAAACTGCGGCCAGAACAAAGGAGGAAAACTCTCATGGGGAGTAAAAGGGCTTGCAGTGAATGAAGAGATATTCCAGAGCAGGAGAACAGTGTTTTGAGATCACAGTCACATCCGTGCACCAACTGTTGTTGATGTAGAAGCACACTCCTCCACCTTTGCTTTTCCCCGAGAGCGCATCGCGGTCGCCTCGCAGCAGCTGAAATCCCTCGAGTTGGAGCGCGCTGTCCGGTGTGCTCCCGTTGAACCACGTCTCCGTGAAGCACAGGACACACGAGGAGGAGAAGTCTTTGTTCTTCATCAGCAAAAGCAGCTCGTCCACCTTGTTGCAGAGTGAGTTGGCGTTGGCCAGGAAGATCCCAGGTAAAGCCGTGCGCGAGCCTCTCCGCCGAAGTCGTGCGAGCACAACCGCTCTCTTCCCTCTCCTTCGTCTTCTCACTCTTTTGACTAAAAAGTGAACCAAATCGGCAGTGGAAGCTAAAAAAACTGGAAGTAGGTCCGTGGGGGTGATAGTCCTGATGTTCAGTAGCTCCTCGCGAGTGTAAGGGCAGGCGGACACACAATTTACGCACAAAAACAGACAAAACAAGGCGCAGCGAAGCACCAAGGCGGCCGCTCGGGGCGCCATCTTGTTTTATCTTTTCATATAATTCATAAATCTTCTTTTTGAATTGATCAATACATGACCCTGGTGTTCTATAGATGCAACTAATTAAAATGTTTTTGGATCTTTCAACCTCAATTTCAATGGTTATACATTCCATCAAATTATCAATAACCATGGTCATACCCCTAATAACTTTACATTTAAAAGCAGTGATCACGAACAGTGCCACGCCCCCTCCCCTTTTATTCCCCCTGTTTTGCCAATACATTTCATAACCCTCTAATCCATCCTGTAAATCTTTTTCATCACTCAACCAAGTCTCTGAAATTGCTATTATAGTAAACTTGTGTTGACGCTGTTGAAGGCAATCTTCATAATGCACTTATTTCACTAAGTACCTTACAGAACCCCACTTTAAGTTAGATATTATTTCCTTTAGAATCTATCTATCTATCTATCTATCTATCTATCTATCTATCTATCTATCTATCTATCTATCTATCTATCTATCTATCTATCTATCTATCTATCTATCTATCTATCTATCTATCTATCTATCTTCCATCAAGCTGAATAAATCAATCCAGAAGTGCTTTAAACTGTGTTCTAATGGACTCAGAGGAAACTTCAACTATGCTCTGGCCTCTAAAAAAAACATTAAAATTATGAGGCATTATGTTTTCCCACCTTCAGTTTGTCACAGTTTCTAAACGTATTACTCCTTTAATAAGATGCTCAAAGAGAAAGAAGTATGCCTGGGGATTTGTTTGACTTGGCTGACAGCAGATCACTTCCATCTACCTTCTACTCTGTTTCCCAAATATTGATTTTCAGGCTCAAATAACTGTCTGAGAAAGACAACATGAGGCAGTCGATCCTCCGGGCTTTAAAACTTCACCTGTCTGAGGGTAGAAACACTACCATGATTTTTTCTGTGGATGTGACACATGGAGGCCCATACTAGAAATTTGATTCTTGGCTGAAAATTCCAAGAGGCCGGTGGAGACGGAGAACAGAAACTCCAAATAAAACAGAAGACAGTTTGGATGAAACATCCTGAGCATTAAGTGAATGTAACTAAGGTGTTGGTTTGAAATGGAAACGTTGCTGAGTGGAAACCTCATTTAAGATCTATTTTATTGATCCCGGAGGAAATTATTTGATATTTACATAGTCGTAAATAAAATGTTTGTAAGAGCAATTTAAACCCACACACACTGAGCAAACTTTGCATTAACTTTCTGAGTAAAAATCATCCATTACACACAAAAGAGCTCTCAGATTAATGAGCAAGTTCACAAAGCAGGACGTGTTTTCGTGTTGACATCTTTAACCAGCGTCAGTTTTAGTTTTTAAACTTATTTCTGGGAGAGTTTAGTTTCTTACCTCCAAGTAGAGTCTCACATCTCTGTAACAGTCTGTAGCAGGAATATGACCCAAAACAACAGTGGAGGAGCTGGAAGATGAAGATGAGATGAAAAACAGGAGAGAGATGAAGGGAACGTTAAGGAAGGTGGAAGTCGACAACTCAGAGGAGAGGAAACATAAAACTTTAAAGATGTGACATAATGGGAAGAAATTAGGTGGTGAACAAATAAATGAAGAACTCAAAGCGACTTCCTGAAACTATCTTCAGAATAGGCTTACTCTTTTGTTTTCTTGACACTCTCTTTAAATAAGAAAATACAAAGAAATGTGCTGATTATTAAACAGTAATAATCAAATATTATCAGAAAATGTGGCCACAGCTGATCCATATTCACAGCACTCTGTTCTTTGTGTCTCTAAATTAGGACTAGATTTCCCAGGAGATGTTTTCCTCCCTCTTCAGTGATCATTGCTTCTTTTTTCCTCTTTGCTTTACAAACCATCTGTTTTCCATCATGTTCTTTATCCTGATGTGAGCCATAAAACAGCCCATCTTCATGCTGTACAGTACAATAATGTAAAAGTTGGCAACCTGCCCTAGAATATAGATGTAGATTTAACCTTTGGCACAAGTATGTTGTCCACATACTTGGAACGCTTGTGGTTTTGGAAGCTATTTTAGGCCTCCAATCTTATCGTATTGTGGTTTGGCAGCAGTGTCTGTCACAGGCAGCTTGCTTTGTTTTCCAATAAGTAGTCTGAAAACCCAGTCATGTTTCATTTGCTCCTGCAGACTGAACAGATTCATATCTGGTCTTGAACATCCTGACTATTTATCCACCATGGGATTAGCTTGATGAAGAACCCAGATGATGGCCACCGATGTGGAACAGCTTTATCTTGTCAGTATTAAAGAACTGGATTGTATATTTTCTCTTAAAGAACAAGCAACTGCACTTGAAGCCTGATTCTATTTTTCTGACACAGTTCGTTGCTCTGGTTGGTTGTAGGTCTATCCAGCTGCATCCAGAGACTCATTGAAAGCTTTTCAACCATCACAGAAATGGTTCAGTTCTTATTTGAGACTGAAGTTCTGGGCATTTTGACCAAAAATACTTGGGTTCAGAACCTAAAATGTTTGTCGCCCAAAGAACTAGATGCCAATGGGATCTGAATGGGAATCATGACAACAACGGTGTCATTAGTAGATGTGAATGAAACCTGTTGAAACTAACAAAATGAAGAAGAAAAGTGCTAGAAGAAACTCAAAGACATTTGGCAGCCTCTCCCACCATTTTAATCTAGATTTCACAGTTCCTGGGTTCAATATAAAACAGATTGTCATGGATTTCTGTCCAGATGATGCATCAGGTCTGACATTCAGATCCCCATGAAGTTACAGTTGTGGTCAAAAGTTTACATACACTTGTAAATAATGTAATGTCATGGCTCTCTTGACATTCCAGTTATTTGTACAACTCTGATTTTTCTCTGATAGAGTGATTGGAACAGATACTTCTTTATCACAAAAAACATTCATGAAGTTTGGTTCTTTTATGACTTTATTATGGGTTAACAGAAAAAGTGACCAAATCTGCTGGGTCAAAAATATACATACAGCAATGCTAATATTTGGTTACATGTCCCTTAGCCATTTTCACTTTAATTAGGCGTTTTTGGTAGCCATCCACAAGCTTCTGGCAAGCTTCTTATTGAATCTTTGACCACTCCTCTTGACAGAATTTGTGCAGTTCAGTTAAATTTGTTGGCTTTCTGACATGGACTTGTTTCTTCAGCATTGTCCACATGTTCTCAATGGGGTTTAAATCAGGACTTTGGGAAGGCCATTCTAAAACCTTAATTCTAGCCTGATTTAGCCATTCCATTGCCACTTTTGATGTGTGTTTGGGGTCATTGTCCTGTTGGAACTGCGCCCAAGACCCAATCTTCGGGCTGATGGTTTTAGGTTATCTTGAAGAATTTGAAGGTAATCCTCCTTCTTCATTATCCCATTTACTCTCTGTAAAGCACCAGTTCCATTGGCAGCAAAACAGCCCCACAGCATAATACTTCCACCACCGTGCTTGACGGTAGGCATGTGTTTCTTGGGGTTAAAGGCCTCACCTTTTCTCCTCCAAACATATTGCTGGGCATTGTGGCCAAACAGCTCGATTTTTGTTACGTCTGACCACAGAACTTTCCTCCAGAAGGTCTTATCTTTGTCCAGGTGATCAGCAGCAAACTTCAGTCGAGCCTTAAGGTGCTGCTTTTGGAGATAGGGCTTCCTTCTTGCACGGCAGCCTCTCAGTCCTTGGCGATGCAAAACACTGACTTGACTGTGGACACTGACACCTGTGCTCCAGCAGCTTCTAATTCTTGGCAGATCTGCTTTTTGGTGGTTCTCGGTTGACTCTTCACCTGCCTGACCAATTTTCTCTCAGCAGCAGGTGACAGCTTGCATTTTCTTCCTGATCGTGGCAGTGACAAAACAGTGCCATGCACTTTATACTTACAAACAGTTGTTTGCACTGTTGCTCTTGGGACCTGCAGCTGCTTTGAAATGGCTCCAAGTGACTTTACTAACTTGTTCAAGTCAATGATTCGCTTTTTCAGATCCGTGCTGAGCTCCTTTGACTTTCCCATTGTAGCGTTTGTGGGCGTTTGTATCCAATGAGCCCTATTTAAATTGCCTCAGAGAAGTCACCAGCTGTAGTCACTCATAATCACTCACAAGAAGTTAAGAGGCCATGCTATGAAGCTTATTTCATTGACACAACTTTCTAAGTCACCAAAATTGCTAATTCATGTTGCTGTATGCATATTTTTGACTCAGCAGATTTGGTCACTTTTTCTGTTAACACATAATAAAGTCATAAAAGAACCAAACTTCATGAACGTTTTTTGTGACAGAGAAGTATCTGTTCCAATCACTCTATCAGAGAAAAATCAGAGTTGTAGAAATAACTGGAATGTCAAGAGAGCCATGACATTATGTTCTTTACAAGTGTATGTAAACTTCTGACCACAACTGTATCACTGATCATCTAGGCTGGTATCTCCAAGTGTTCAAATAAGAATGTTGTGTATATTTTATGCCTGGGTTCTACCATTGAATAAGATTACAAACATATTGCTGTGTTTTTCATAACTTTAATGCTGTTAACAATATGTAACCCACTAGGGCAGGAGTGCCCAACCAGTCGATCACGGTCTACTGGTCGACCGCGGGCTGATCCCAAGTCGACCGCAAGGGTTGTAGGAAATTTTTTTTTTTAAATAAACATTTTTGTTTTTTTTAATGTGTGACTGTATGTTTTGTTGTGCACCCTATCAGTCTCTTAAACACTTCCGCATAAAAAAAGTATTTTAAAAAAGGAGAAAAAGAAAAAAAGTAGGTCACGTTTAATCTATGGTAGCGTGTGACATGCATGACAGGAAGTTGACAGCTGTCAACATTAGCTAGCAGCTAGCCATCAAAGCGGTCACGTACTCCTAAACGTGAACATGGCCGAAGGGAAACGAGCCAAGACCTACCATTTTCACCCTGAATGGGAGGATGATTATTTTTTTTGCTTACTCTCATTCAAAGCCTATTTGTTTGATATGCAATGCAACGGTGGCGTTGGCAAAGAAAGACAATCTGGAGCGGCATTTTAAAACAGTACACGGGAGCTACGAGAGGGATTTCCCGACAGAAACGCCTTTGCGCGTCACAAAAGTGCAAGATTTGAAAGCGCAGCTCGCAGCAAGACAGTCAGTGTTCACCAAACCGAAGACCCAGGGTAATATAAGACTATTGCTTCCTATCGCGTCAGTCACGTCCTTGCTAAACACAAGAAGCCAATCGGTGACGGCGATATTGTGAAGGAAGCCTTTCTCCAGGCAGCAGATAGCCTGTTTGACGACTTTAAAAATAAAACTGAGATCATGAAGGCCATTAAAGAAGTGCAACTCTCCCGCAATACTACTACAAGGCGATGTGAGGGAATGGCTGTGGATGTGGAGGAGCAACTGAAGAAGGATACTGACGTTTGCGAGGGTTTTTCCCTCCAATCTGACGAGTCGACTGATATGGTGGATGTGACTCAATTGTGTGTTTTCATCAGGATGGTTTTTGAAGATATGAGTGCCAAGGAAGAGCTACTCACCATTTTACCATCAAAAGGACATACCAGAGGTGAGTATATTTTTAATGCTTTCATGGGCTTTGTTAGCGAGACAAAACTGCCCTCTTCAAGCTGATCTCTATGATGGGCCGCACCAGTGGGTTTATTGCACTGTGCAAAGAATGTGAATCTTTCCCGGATATCCTGAACTATCATTGTATAATTCACCAGCAAGCGTTGTGTGGAAAGATTTTAAATATGAAAGAAGTGATGGATATTGCGATGAAGACTGTGTGTTCAGTTCAAACCAGGAGTCTGCAAAGAAGCCTTTTCCATGCTCACTTGGAGGAGAATGACGCTGAGCACACAGACCTGCTGCTTCACACGGATGTTAGGTGGTTAAGCAGAGGTACATTTTTGGCCAGATTTACGGAGCTGTTGCCTGAAATCAAGGACTTCCTGAAGCTTTCAAAACATGTGGATTACCATAGAAAGCTAGAGGACCACCAGTGGCTTTTAGATTTATCTTTCCTCACTCGTCTGACTGGCGAGCTCAATGAATTGAATTTAGAGCTGCGGGGTAAAGATGTAGTCAACATGATGAGTTCAGTGAACACATTTAAAAGCCAGCTACAGCTGATGTCCAGCAGGCTGCAGCCTGGTAACCTGTGCAACTTCCCTCACATGCAAGCAGAACTACAACGTCAAGGTAAAGGTGTGACACAGCTTGACAGTGCACGTTATGAAGAGCGTGTTCAGAGCATCTCCTCAGAGTTTGAGAGACGTTTTACTGACTTTGCATCCATCGAGCCTGTAACCAGCTATATGCGTTATCCATTTGGTGCAAGTATTGATGTTGGTGACATTGCTGCCAAAGTCAAATCACTTTTTGACTTGGAAAGCTCCGCTCTTGAGGATGAGATTCTGACATTGCAAAATGACATTGAGATCAAAGCCAGATCAGCATCCGCTCAACCTGGAGAGCATGTGGTGTTCTGGAAAGTACTGGTGGAGGAGAAATATCCCAATCTCAGAAGATGTGCCTTGAACCTGACAGCTCTTTTTGGATCAACTTATTTGTGTGATTCTGCTTTCTCGCACATGACAATCATCAAGTCCAAGCACAGATCAGGAACGACAGATGACCACCTTGCAGCCTGCCTACACCTTGCAACCAGCTCCTACACTCCCGACTACGAGAAGCTAGCCTCCTCCTCCCACTGCCAGGTCTCCCACTAAGGTAGGAAGCGATTTCCTTTTTTCAAACTCAGAGATCTACCTGTTTTGTATCTTGTTTATTTTTCTGTTTAGTTCATATTAAGGTCAGTTATGGCTATTGTTCACCATGCAGATTGGTGTGTGTGTGTGAGTAAGAGGAGCAGAGAGAGTGGGTTTGTGCTACAGCACACTATGCAAACTGGCAACTGTGTGAGAGGAATTTGTGTGTGTGTGTTTGAGAGAGGGAGGGTTTGTGATGTGATCTCGAGTGGTTTTGTGACAACAAGAAAAAATGTTGCTCGGTTCTTTACTGCAGGCTGGAAACGATGTGTGTGGGTTTGCGATGTTGACACTGGACTGGTAGATCTCGGGAGGTTGGCTACTTGAAAAGTAGATCTTGGGTCAAAAAAGGTTGGGCACCCCTGCACTAGGGTGACTAAAGCCACGATTCCACAAGCATCTACTCGGCACGGTACGGTTCGCCACTATTGTATCTGACTCGACTCGTCTCGGTTTAGTTGTTTTTCCATATAGCCTCATCGTGGGTGGAGTCGTCATAGCGCAGCGAGCCGAAAGTCCCTTAACGTCATTTGCGTGCGACACAAACGCAACATAACAGAGGCGATGATACACCTGCTGCTCAGTCTGTGGCTTTCTGTCAGATTCAAAGTAATAGAAGAGTTGGAGAAAGCTGAGAGCGGCGAGTCGGAACACTCAGGAGACACACAGGAGAGTTTGGGAGGCGATACAGCAGTATCAAGCTGAAGACAAGAGGATATGAACAAGACGACATATGAGGGTAAGCTAATGCTAGTTCGCTAGCTATTGTGTATCAGTCCTGTGATTGACCCTGTAATGGCTGCAGTTTATCGCTATTAGGTATTAAAATATGTATGCTGTGTATGTGTTTCAGATGCTCTCTGATGAGACTTCATGGGATTTACCTGAAGCAGCAGCACATGAGCCTGCAGTGGCACAAGGTGTAGAGGAGGAGGACAGAGATGTACAGGATGCACTGATGCACTACGTGTCATGCAAAAGTTAGAAGTTATTCTTCTCGTTATACTTCTGTTTTTCTGTCCCCGGACCGCTAATGTTTTCTTTAATGCAATTCTGACAATAAACTTTTGTACCTTTTGCCGATGTGTCTATGCTATTGTTTTATTTGTGAAGGTTAGCAAGATTACATGACAAATTAAACACCAAAACATTAAAACAGCTGTTTTAATAATATTCCAGTTTGATAAATCAGTATTGCTTTGGTATAATTCAGTCAACGGAATTATGAACCATAAAGGAGTTTGTGTTAAAACATGTTAAATCCCATTAAACATAAATGCATTATTAGGGAATACAGAATTGTTTGGTTCAGACTGTTGACTCTTTTCCTACCAGTGTCTGAACAGACACAATGAAAAGTTATGATGCAATCACATAAGTCAGAAAATAGTTTATTAGTCAGCAGCAAAATCAAAACTATTTACAATGTGCAAAGTACAAACTGTGGTGGGCCTCTCCTACAGTGGAGGGCTAAAAGTAAAACTATATACAACTAAATCTCAAGTCTCTGGAAGGTGGACTCGCTGGCTGCCCACTGCCTGCACCAGCTAGTTTTTTTTAAATGCCGGTTTTGTTTTTGTGCTGGAGTCGCTCTCGTGTGTCGTCACTCCCTGTCCAATCAGTGGGCTGCACTCCTGTCCAATCAGTGGCCTGCACTATGTAGCCGTCACATCTCGGCTCACTTCATCTCGGTTGGAACCTCAGCCGAGGAGGTACGGAAAATCGTACCTGATACCATGCACTAATCCATATGGAAATGCTCGCAAACAAAGACGAGCCGAGCCGCACCGCGCCGAGTAGGTGCTTGTGGAATTGCGGCTTAAATGATAAGGACCAAAACTAGGTTCGTAGCAAGAGTTACAAGAAAGGAAAATCAGCACCATGAATAAATGGAGCCAGAAGATGGTTGGACTTGAACTGTATAGGGTTTTATATAAAAAATAATAAATGAATGTAGTTTTGTGCATGAATTGCTCAGTTCACCATGTTCAGTTTTAACACATAACATAAACACCATTCAACCCTTTGAAAAATGAAAGTTCCAAACTGAGTTGGTATCTTCTTTGAGTGTTCCTTCAAATGTTCATGTAATTGTTCCTTTAAGTTCCAGGTTTGATCAGTTCAGCTAGCTTTAGTCAAAGGAATGATGTCAAGTGAAGTGCAGGTTCAAAGGACTCTCAGGTTCAGTAAATCTGTCAAGAGTCAAATAGATGTGGTCAGATGTGGATGATCCTACCACACAGCATTTCAACGATGAAACTGAAGAGAGTAATCCATCCTCAGCGACACGAAATCTTGATCCTCTCCTTGGATTAAGAAGGTATCTTACTCCCTGGGGCTCGCCATATACTTCGTCAAGGAGAATCCAATTCCAAAATCTAAGGTTTCCAAGTATTTAAGAAACCTAGCCTGTATAGAAACAAGGCTATTACTACATAAAATCATGAAACTCTGTTCTCTATGGCCATAATGAAAATTATATCAAAATCGCAGACATCCTATTTCAACTCAATAGTGATGAAATGAATTATTTATCCATTTCAACCTTTTAACTGTAGTTTTTTCCTCAATATAATATATAATTATACATATCCCCCCCTTTTTTTCAACAAACATAAATCATTTTTAGCTTTCATGAACTACCATTTCACACTTTTTAACTCTTCTGAAAATTACGTCTCTTAAATCATGAATTAAGTGACAGCACATATACACACATTCAGTATTTAAACAACCTAGTGAACAGTATTAAACACAGACAGAACTTAAGGAGAAATACATCCACCATGGAAGTAAAAGGACTTAACTTCCACTCATATCTCATATTTTCTTATAAAATCACCAGTGCAGAAATACGGTGCTTTAACTGTAGCTCCAATACTCAGCATTAACATCATAACTGTAAATAAGGTCAGTTACATCTGTCAACAAAATAGCATGCTGCGTACTAGCCGTCGTGTCAACTCTAACATGGCTAATGTGGCTAGCTGCGTTAGCTGAGCTCCATTAACTCACCAAGACTCCGCCAAAAGTAACAAACTCCTGGCGCACGGGACTGTGAATCACCTCGTTCACTCACATTATGGTCTGTTCAAGTTTACTCAGGACTCATTAAAAACTGACAACAATTTATTCTGGAATTACTAGTTTCTGCACCGCAGCACACTCGGCTCGTGCTGACAATCCAGCTAGGTCCACCTGGCTCTTCCGTGAACAGGGCGGGACTTATTTTCCTCTAACCAATCACATGTCGGCATTTCTTAAGGTAGCCCAGAAGAGCCAAATTCAACAGACATTCTCACTCTCATAAACAGATAATAATACAGAAATACAGTGACATTAAATTATCTACTGGGTTACAAATAAACTAGTTCCTTCTGAGGAGGAAGCAGCACTTTTCTAGGTTTTAGTATAAACATGTATTCAATTTCAGCAGAAGCTTGAGGGCCCTGGTTGGAAAAAAAGCTAATTGTACACAAAAATTGCTGAAAACTTTTGCAAAAACTGCCACATACAGCACTTGAATTTGGAACTAGAGCTGCTGTTGAAATATTTTGTTTCACTTCAGGGTGTTTGGTTTATAACCAAACTGGCCATCTGTCTTTAAAAAAGCCCTATGAGAGGTTCCAGACCAATTCTTGTGAAAGTAAAACCAATCATGAGCTCTTATGATATCATTTATCATTTTATGTACGTTTGTCTTAGTTGTTGGGAAACATTAGTAGAGTGACTTCCATATAACTCAGCTTAATTGTTGAATTGTTGAACTCCAAATAATCTGTGACATTCTCATTTTGGAGATACCAGTCAGGATGAGTAAAGACTACATGGGAATTTGTCTGTCAGAGCTGGAGGTTCACCTGTAGACCAATTATTAACACTCTATTTCCATTTTAACCCCATAAATGTAGATTAAAATGCTGGGAAAGGCTGCCAAATGTTGTATTTTGTTTGGATTTATTGGTGTAAAATGCTCCATGAGGGGCTGTAAACGGATATTTACTGACTGCTGCGTCCTGTAGATGAGAGCGAGCAGAGAGAAGATGACAGCCACAGCCAGACCCAGGTCCAGGTTAAAGATCAGGGTGGAAATAACCGATGCAACCCACACCAGCTGGAGGAAGGAAGAGACGGACCGAGATCAGACGTAGGATAGAGTCTGAAGATTATTCTTTGCTGTGTGTGTGAAGCTCACCAAGTCTAATCTGTCAGCCTTCCAGTACAGACACACATGTTTGAACTGAGCCAGGATCCCTTGCAGGTTCACCACGATGATGACTGCCAGCACTGCCTGGTGCACAGGAAGCCGTTACTGAACACGTGCGTCATCCTCATTAAGCTGGAAGGACTCGAAATTTCTTAAAACATCTTCACTGATGTGCTCTATAATTTATAGTGCTGCTTTATAGAAAACCTCAGTGGCTCGAACACAGCAAAAACAAACTTATTTGTGCTTATTTGTAAACTTGCATTTGTTCCCATCGCCAAAGCAAATGCGTTTTTATTTGACACAAAGTCTTTGAAAGAAAATCAAAAATCATCTAAAAATTCCATTTCCATATTTTTGGGAGCATTCTGGAAGATGTACAACAACTATTACAACACAGCAGTGTTTGAAAACCTAAAAACAATTTTGTAAATGAGCATATTTTCACTTTACTTTTGGCAGCTGCTTAAAGAAATGACCGATCTTCAACAGGATGGTCAGAATCATCAGAGCTGATACCAGACCTGCCATCTAAGTAGAGATAGAAAACGCAACAGAAGGACAAACAGTGAAGGAAGGTAGACAATAAAGGAGACAAGCTCATTTTAAAGCTAGATTTAAAGGATTAGATGTTAGTTTGAAGTATTTCCCTACTTTAAAAAAGTTCACAGATGAAGGTGGTTTGAGGGTTTTATGTCTTTTTAAAAAACAGTACCTGTGATTTGACACCAATACTTTCCTGGACCACACTGCGAGAAAAGGAGCAGCTGATGGCAAAACACTGAAACATGGATCCAATGGTGTTGCAAATACCCAGAGCCAGCAGGTCCTGAGGCAGAAACAGAGAAAATAAAGAAGTACGGACTTTAAACAGTGGTACAACACTTTTAAAGGGGCTTACATCATCTGTGGTCTCAAAGGTGTGAAGATAACAGATAAGCCTTTATTAATTCCATAAAGGGGATTTGCAGAGTTACAGCAGTATTAGTTATAGAAATAACATTATTGCATGTCAATGGTATTCCACAGATTCTTTTATTAACAGAAATACCAAAAAAGTATTAATATTGCACAGATCATTATCTATACTGTACATAAGTAGAAATATACCAATATATGCTGTAGTATATGCAGAAAAATAGATATTGCACTGGGTTTTAAAAGTACAAAATATTCATGACTGCGTTGTAAAAAGAGAAGCATGACAGGTTTTGGAATGAAGAGAAATTTACAAAAGATGGTGGTACTGTTTAACTCTGGAGCTCATTAATCCAACTAGGGATTAGTTTGTTAAGTTTAACTAAAAACTGAACAAAATAGTCTAAATACACTAAATTAGGCAGTTCATGTCCATCATTCTACATTCATAATAAAGACAGGATTATTTTTTAGAAACCAAGACTCCGTCTGTAGAGGTAACTGTCACTATTTTCAGTCAATGGGTTATAAGACCTGTGAAATTCATATGATTGAAGCAGATAAAAACTGACTATTCCTGCAGCAGATTTCACTCTGAGGCTTCACATTCAGGTCTGCAGAAACTGGATCTAAGAGGGAGGAAAGTCAGACCAACTCTGAGTTGAAATCTTTACTTGTAATTATTTTTGAACTCTGTTTTTCAGTTTTTTAGCTGTATTTGTATTTGCAAATATCTATGGAAACTCCTTTATTCTCAATCCTGTATTGGTAATCAATAAGAACTGCACTAATTTTAAAGGTCCCATGTGGTAAAAATCTATTTTTATTGTGTTTTTTAAGTCTTAAAACACTGGGAGGCGCAAACTAAAAGCTCTGAGAATATCAATGCTTTTACTCGTGCAGTTCCTCAACTATAAGGCCTCCAAGCACAACCAGCCGTTTAGAATTGTGCTCAGTTGGTGAGTAGGACCTGAGGAATTAATAGTCACTAAATAAAACTCTGTATAATCCTGTCTCCTCACTTCCAGGTGAGTCATTGAGAATGAGCAGCTGCCTCACTAGGTTTATCTACGATCCAGAGATTCTTACCAAATGTTCTGCTGCTGCCTGCAAGAGTGAACACGAGTGTTCCTGCACTCCCAGCATCTGAGGAACTGAAGACCCAGTGGATTATCTTTATTATTGATGACAGTGTCACCATAATGATAGGGAACCCTAGTGGTGTGTATTGTACAGGTAATGTGGCTAACGTCACTATTAGCTTTGATCGTTTTCCCACAGGTCAGACCTCTAACCCTAAACTGTAAATTGAGAGACATTCAAAGATGGTGGAAACCTTCAGACTGATTTGAAACCAGTGAAGAAGAACTGAGTGGGTTACTGTGTTTTCATGTCAACCTAAACTTAGCCAGTGTTTCCATCCGTTAGCTGCTCTCCTGCTCTCTGTGCTCACATGAACTGCATTTTAATACAGTCGAATTCCCAATAAAGCTTTTCTCATGGACATATTTTTCTGTTGCTGGAATGGGTATGAAATAGTGGCTGAAACTCAGCCCATTGCCTGAAACTCAGCCCATTACCTGAAACTCAGCCCATTACCTGTACATGTTCACCCGTTCTACACCGCTAAACTAACTGTCAAACTCACCAAACATGACTTAAAAAACTACACGTGTGAAAAATTCAGTGATATTTCCATGTAAAATGATCACTCGGACATAAAGTTAGGAGCGATAGAAAGTCCTGGTCACACACATTCACAACATTCATCAATAACTGATGCAGAGACATTTTCCTTCCTGAAGGGGACAGCGTCTTAAAGCTACAGACACTAAACAGCCAGTTTAGATCAGGACTAAAACAGTACAGTCACAGTGAAATGAACCATCTTGGCAGTATTTTGAGCTCAAACATTGACAGAATCATTCTAAGATCATGTAAGAGTTTTACTACTTTATCAGTTTTTCATTTTCTCTACACAATGTGTAAAACATCAGTCATGTGATTTTAACTCTGGTTCATTTGTCAGTTTATTTACAGATTTCATATCTTTGCATTTGTAACCAGTATTGTTTTTTCCACCTTTCTGGGCCATCACTATCTCATCCAGAGTAACTGCTATAGTTGCAGTGAATATACCTGATTGGGGTCGAACCGGTAGCTGTGTTTGTTGGCGAATACTGAACCCATCGCTGAGAGGAAACTGAATCCCACCAGAGCTGTGGACAGCACAGGAATGAACAGTTCTCTGGTCTGAGAGATGGAGGGAAGGACTGGAGGAGACAAGCTGAGGAAGAGAAGGAAGAGAGGTTGATCGATTCAGTGATTCATTTTATTATTCAGTAAAAAAAGAAATGACGGTATAAAGGAATATAAAGAATTATGACTACACCAGTTGAGCTGCCTCATCATCACACAGCTACCAGAGATAATAGTCTTATTTCCTTTATGAGCACAGAAGTATGAAGAGTTGACAGTAAGAGGGAGGTTCGTGTTCCAGAAAGATGATATATTAACGGAAATATATACCGTGTGTATTAGAATTTCATTTATTTTTCATTATAGACATATATTTGATTTCAGTGACCCATAATTCATTCAGAGTGATGCTTCAAAGTGATTAAAAGCAGCAGAATGTCATATTCTTTAAAGAATGTAAGAGATATGTTGGTTCACTTTGCCTTAAAGAGCAACTAACCAGAACAGAATTTAATCTGTGGAGGGTTGAGTGGAGCATTTTCATTTTTCATCATGGTGGTAATGCATTTTTAGACCTTTTTCTGAAGCTGCTCATATGAATTAAGAATTGAATGTGATCGTTTGGCCTTAAAATCATTAGAATAAAATATCTGCATACATAAAATGGCATCAGAGGTCGTTGTATCTCAGTGCGACCGACCTGGTTAAATAAAGGCTAAATAAATTTAAAAAATCAGAATCAATGCTGTTACAAGAAAGTGACAATTAATTCAAAGATCTGCTGAATGAAAAAGACCAAACCAAATGACAAAGGCGACCGGAGAATAGCCGAGTTCCACTGACCCACTGGGTATGTGTCCCACCACCTGGACTCCATGCTGTGCAGCCAGATCCATCTGCACCGACAGGATGGTGCCCAGGACGATCTAGGAGAGAAAAACAATGGACATGACATTATCTGCACAGAATGTTCAGTTTGGACAAGAGGAACACCAAGTAGTGTGCATCTAAATGTCAAATAAATCACCCAAGACATGAACACACATAACATAATAACCAGAAACTGTTGGTCCGCTGATTTACAGCCAGTTTTTCTCTAAATATCGGGGCGGCTGTGGCTCAGGTGGTAGAGCGGGTCGTCCAATGATCGAAAGGTCGGCGTTTCGATTCCCGCTCTGTCCTAGTCATGTGCTGTTGTGTCCTTGGGCAAGACACTTTACCCACCTGGCCTCCAGTGCTGCTACTCACACTGGGGTATGAATGCGTGTGAATGTTGGTGGTGGTTGGAGGGGCCGTAGGCGCAGATTGTCAGCCACGCTTCCATCAGTCTGCCCCAGGGCAGCTGTGACTACAAATGTAGTTTACCACCACTGAGTGAGAATGTGTGAGTGAATGAATAATGGATTCATTGTGAAGCGCTTTGAGTGCCTTGAAAAGTGCTATATAAATCTTATCCATTATTATTATTATTTTGCCTACAATAAAGGTTAAAGTTTTTTATCCATCCATGTAGTTTAGATCATGATTAAGAAAAAACATTTTTAACAAAGTGGAATTTAGAAATAAGAAATGAAAAACTTTCATTCTGTTTACATTTTCTTACAAACCCTTAAGATGAATAAAACACTAAGCAGAAGAAAAAAACCATATAAACCCACTTCATAACCAACACCATGACGAGACAGAATGAGGATGATTAATTAGTGGCCAGGTGCAGATATTTGTTGAATGTGGGGATTTGTGGATTTGGAGATAAAAACAGATGATTATATAACCATGAGTCATTCATCAGTTCATCACTGTGGCATCTGTCCATCTGGGTGCATCTTATGGACTTCAGTCTACTGAGTGTGCGTTGTGAGCATCTGTGCATGTGTGTGTGTTTGTGTGTGTTAAGTGGGTCATTGCGAGTGGTGATGCCTGCAGTTTTTCTTCTTCTGCCGCTGAACTGAACTAAAACATTCTTTGAACATTAGATTAAAATTAGTGGTGGGACATGATTAAAAGTTTTTATCTAATTAATTACAGGCTTTGTAATTAATTAATCAAAATTAATTGCATTTTTGTCAAACAGCAATATTTGACACAATGGGTAATTATTTTCAATTCAAATAAATTTTGGTTGACAGTTGAATCAATGAATAGACATATACGTGTGTATAATTCAAAACTGATAAAATTAAGACAATTTTAAAATGGGACATAAAGAAAATAAAGTGATTTTGATGATTTAAGGCCTAGATTTAGTTCAGTTTTCCCACTGTATGGCACAAAAGTAGTTCAAGGACCTTCAAAAAGTTGAAAATCCAGATTCATTCTGTTTTCATAGTTTTTGGGTCTGATAAATGGTGTCATTTTGATGGTTCTTTTTTTAGGAATATAAATTTTTATTTATAAACAAATATTTTTTCATAAACTAAAAGTTTATAATTAAGTTATTAAAAGACAGATATTTTTGATTTAACTTATTACTCCGCCTCTTTGGCAGTGTAAAAACTTAAACCACAAAAATGTTTCTATTTATCTGCATTTTTCATCTGTCTGCTACATTCACAGATTACTGCAAATCTAAGTGCAATTATAGCGATTTTATTCAACATTTTAAGGCTTTCTGTAAACTCAAGCACTGTCTAGAAAAGTGGTCTATTATGGGATGGCTACACCGTTAGCCGTCAGCATGACTCGTAGCTAATGTTAGCTCTGGTGCTAACAGCAACATGTTTTACATTGAGGTGATACCGTCAGCTTGAAGTGACGCAGTGATCAGAAAACTCGTTGTTGTACAATTTGCACACAACCAGGCTTTTATCCAAGCTGCCATCAGGAAGATTTTTAAAAGAAAACTTTCTGCCCAACAAGCTCAATGAGTCTCATCTTCCTTCGCTGTTCACCAAACCTCCTCGTGTGCTGTGTATCTTCTTCACTGCAAACCACAGACCGTCTGCTGCAGACAGACTTTAGGTGTATTAGCGCCACCTACTGGACTGGAGTGTTCATCAGTGTTACCGGTGTGCCAGAGATGAGGGAACTGAGGAGGGTGCGATTAAAATGCGTAAATTTATTTAACTAGGATGCAAAAATATCAGTTCAGTGTTGAAGTGTAATTGAAGTAGTTTTGAGAGTTACTAGCAGTTTAAAACATTTTAGCAGGTCTTTTTGTGATCATTATCTCCTGCTCTATCCTCACCCTGCGGCAGAGGCATGATCCCGATACTGACTCCAGACATCAGATCTCCAACAGTGTTTTCTCTGATGGAGTACCGCGGCAGCCATGACAGGACGGGAATGAAGCCCAGCAGGAGGTTCTTCATCCTGGGACCAGAACACCTGGAGGAGCACAAACACTCAGATGGTTCATTGCCTCAGATAAAGGGCTAGATCCTCTATAATGCCGACCTTTAACTCACCAACATTGTGCCTTCACCCTCTCCAACAATGACTGGGACTTCTTTTCTACTCGCTGCCCCAGAACGTCCAGCTGAGCTTCATCCAGGGCGACGGCCAGATAAGGTTTCCTGTGGTGAGGAAGGCCATTTCGCTCGTTGCTATCCATCTGAAATCACTGTCAGAAGATTACTGGCAGCACAATGAAGCTTCACTTTGTACTTATTTGAACTCTGGGTGTTTAATGCATCTCTCTGCCTTTTTTTTTATGTGTGTAAAATGTGAAGTCACGTGACAGAGAAGAATAAGGGTCCAGATAACAACCAAAACAAACCAAAGCAGCAACAGGCTGAGCTTATCTGTACAGCAAACATCCAGATCACTATGAATAGTACAACACGTGCGACAGTGTGTGTGCATGTATGAGGGCAACACAAACAGCTACAAAAGCTTCACATGTGAGTCGGGGAAGGTGGAGAACAGCCTTGAACTCTGCACATTGCAACCAGTTTACAGCCCCTTTCTCCTCCCCTTCACCGCCCATTCAGAGACATGAAAGCCTTCATTATCCCAGCTCAGCTTTCAGAGACAGAAACAGAGTAAATGAGAGAGAAATATGTGTTTTAATCTATTTTAATGGGTTCCACTTTGAAAAATCAATCATTTTTAACAGCCACTCCAACTGGGAAAATATCAAATTGAGTGGAAACCTGTTATGGAGGAAATTAAGAATAAAGAGAAAGAAAACCAAAGAGAATAACAAGAAACCTCCACAAAACTGTGCAGAACACAAAAAGAATCCAAGAAAACTGCTACAGAAGTTGTTTTTGGAGTAAGTTAAATGATTATAAAGTTTTCTGTTCTTCATCCCAGGAAGAAATCAGAATGATTTATGATGGCAGCAATTAGTTAAAGAATCAAACCAATAAATAGTAATAAAAAGTTCTAATACAGCAACTTAATCAACAGAAAATCCAGGAAAAATGTGTAACAATCACCCAAACGTGGAGATATTACAACTACAGAAAGCATGATGTTGACCAGATCCTCAACCAGAAGCATCTTGTTGCTCCTATCTGGGGCATTGGAACTTTGTGGTTTTTTTATTTATTTATTTATTTTTTTACATTTTGCGGTGTTTCATCGTATGACAAAGGTGCAAAATGTCTTTTTTCTGCTCTTTTAAAATGATTTTTTTTAAAAAAATTTTCTATGCACGCAGTCGCCCTCATTAATCAATTTATGTTTTTGCCCAAATGGAGTAATTGAAGTCATCTGATGAAAATTCCTGCCTTTATTCATAATGTAATATATAATTGCAGAGAAATAAAATATACTGTGACTCTTTCTGTATAATTCAAGTTGTTATCCAGTTGAGGGGTCAGGAGCTGTCATGTTATCTCTGTACAGAATAATAATTTTGGTTTTCTCTCTAGAAAATGTGCATGAAAACAGTTCTATGTTCAAACTTCACCTTTTTTTAAGCAATTTGTTCATAATGTTCAAAAATTCAAATCACAGAAGTTCAGAAATGATACGCAGGTCTAACTGAAAGCTCAGGCAATCCGGCTCATTTCTAGAATTTATAATTTACACTCACTGCACCACGTTTTCCAGGACTTTCTGCATGCGCTGTTGCATGCAGCACTAATACCAGAAAAGCAGACTATGCAGCAGAGTCTTCAGAAGTGTATTTGTTTCAGAAGCAGCAGGAGGTTTTTGATGCGTTCGGCCCGGCAGCGAGGACTCTGATGCAGCGGCAGCTCGAAGAAGGAGAACGTGAAGCTCCGGGAGAAACTGAGGTTGGAGATGGGACGCAGCGGTGGGAGGCGAGGAGGACGAGGAACCTGACGAGGAGGTAAAACTCTCCTCCTCAAACGCAAATCTCCACCCAAACCGGCTGCAGAGACAAAAGGTTTCTAATGAGACCAGCCTCAACATTTAGCATTTTTATTAGTTCTTTCATTGTGATTGCTGCAGATAATCATTTTGGCATAACACACATTAAATAGATCACATTTTTAATAAGCTCCATGGTCCTGGTGTTCTGCACGCTGGTTTAGAGGAACCTGTCATGGTGACATCTAATAACATGGAGCTGATGTTGCTTTTCCTGCTTTGACAACCCAGAACATCACCTGTAAAAAGGTTGATTTTTCCATCATCACAGCACACTTATACAATTTGGGACCCAGAATATTTTCAGAAATGAAGCCATCACTGTAATTAGGCCTGACGGCAGCCATTTTACTTTCTGTCATAATATAATAATGTGAATCATTTCTCCTCAAAGACACCAAAGAACACAGAAATGATGTTTGCCCACGTGTTTAAATGGTCAAAGAAAACAGTGATACCATACAGAACATCATTTAAAGCCTGGTTATACAGGTACAGCTGGAGCTGAAAAAGAATGTTCCCTAACCCTAACCCTAACCCCGAACTGTTCCCTAAACCCAACCCTAAAGTGTTCCCAAACCCTAAGCTGTAGTGAAGTAGTATATAGCCGAGCTAATAGCTAGCTAGGTGAACCTGAGCTAGCTAATGCTGGTTCGTGTTAGTTTGTTGAAAAAGGTGAAAATGGAGTTATTACAGCTGCGACGTAAATATAGATTTTGTTGTGTGTGCATGTGATGGATAAGGATGATATTAATGTGTTTCTAAACATATTTCCTTCAAAACTAGCTAACAGTAGCCCAGGAGTAGTTCAATAGTAGCCCAATAGTAAAATCCCCTTTTTTCTGTCATGTTGCTCAGTAGTTTATTTTTCCACTTTCTTTAACTTATTTTACATTTTACAGCTGCAACAAACTCTCCATAAACCATCAACGCCAGATTTCTTAGAGGTATGTAAACTCCGTCGATGGACTTAATCTGACATTTATGTTTTTAAAATGTTTTTCATGCAGTATGAAATTTACTTTCCAAATAAATGAAAACACAGAGTGGGTCTACATTATTATTATAATAATATCATGTATTTATAGTCTTTTAGCTTCATGTGGTTGGTCATGAAGGGCTCTTACCTGCACTGTTCTGAGGGATCACCAGAGGTGGAGACGGAATTTCAGAGTTAAAACTTGAACCAGAACTTTCCTCATCCTCCTCCTGTCTCCCCCGATAAGGCGTGGATGGTGTGGACAGAGGAGGTGGAGGAGGCGCTGGAGGAATGGAGGTGAAGGACGATTCGGAGTGATCCAGGCCTCCCCATGGCGTCATGGTGCTGTCGGAGAGGAGGATGGAGGAAGGACCTGGATGAGGGTGAGAGGAGGACGAGGGTGACGTCTGGTGGTGGCACTTAAGTTTTCGGCGATTGGTCTGGTGGGGGCGCTGGAGAGCCGGGGAGAAGAGAGGTGGTTTGACTATGACAAGCAAAATAGGTGGAGATGAGAGGAGGAAAAATGAAGACACAAGTTAGTGCATTTTGGAAAAAAGCAGTCACAGTGAGCTAAGATGAAATTTCAAGTCTTCTCCATTCATGCTGACATCTATTTATCCATGCTAACATCATCCATCTTTCATTCATGCTAACATTCATCATCCATCTCCTTCTGGGGAATTCTCAGGTGTTCCTCAGTAAGTTCTGATTTCTGAAAACTGTAATACACACACACACACACACACACACACACACACACACACACACACACACACACACACACACACACACACATGCACGCACGCACACACACACACATATAATCATGAAACTGATGTAGTCATGCAGTGTTAAAATGATCAGAAAAAACACTGAAAATGATCACATTGCACTCTTCAAAATGACTCAAAATAGTTAAAAAGGGCCCACTTAAACAAATCCTTCATTAAATAAAGGCCTTGTGTATTGATTCTGATACCTGCTTTAGTCCCAAATGAACCAATCACAGGCAGCCGCTCACGTGACATCACCAGTCTGGGAGCCTGAGAGCAGAAATCAGCTGAAAAGCATCCCATATTCAGCAGAAACATGGTCACAGATTACAGTCTGTTCAGACACACTGGAGGCATTTTCTCATAAGATCATTTCTATTTAAGCTGCTGACATTTTTAGTACTATTTTATTATTAACCATGCCGTGGTTCAATCTTTCTGTTTGAAGATCAGTTCACTTTTTATTTCTTTATTTATTTGATAGAGACAGTGCACATTAATGAGCGTGTATTTAGGCAGCAATAGATGTAAATATGCTGGATTATAGTAACAAAGCTAATTTACATCCACAGTCCCTAGACAGGTAAAAAAACAAAACAACAGTGAAACACAGGATGATAGGTCACAATAAAAGGACAATTTCACAATAAAAGGACAATAAGTCACAATAAAAGGACGATAAGTCAACGAAAGGACAATAGGTCACAATAAAAGAACAATAAGTCAATAAAAGGACAATAAGTCACAATCAAAGGGTGATAAGTCAATAAAAAGACAGTACACAAGCTTTCAGTCACTGTTGAACACTTTTAAATTTGAATTTGTCAATAATTTTTTAAATTCCCTGCAGACATCTAGGCTTGTTGGGAGGAAGAATCCTACTGACTCTGGTAAAGACCTTTATTTGTTTGGTTTTGGATCAAATTTGGAGATGACTATGGATGAAATTTCCTACGTACGTTTATCTCTGTTGCAGGATTATTTGAAGTTGCGCAGATGATACAACGATTTTTCCTCCAGAACCATCAGATCTTTGGTATTTTTGTCTAATATTTTGGTTTGTTTGATCAGCCTTTGTAGCTCTTTGGGTTTAGTGTTAACAAATGTTCCCATGCTAAAAATCAGAATATGACCTGCTATAATGCTTTAAGGTTATAAAAAGGTTTTATCCCTGGATCTGTCACGTACCTGGCTCCAGCTTCAGACTGAAACCAGGCATATTAATGTTATTTTGTGCTTAAATTTCTAATATTCCAACATGTGTCAGTTGGTGATGCACTTTATAGCTTCTGTAATCTTCATCTAAACCATTTAATCTGGGCTTCCAATGTTTTTCTGTTACTGTAAATGAGAACAGGTCACTGCTGGGTCCTTGAGTTTTTTACAGAAAGATAAGAAAAGGAAAAATGCTCGAAAATTAAGGTCATCTTCGCCAAAAAGAAAAGAAAATTAACTTTAATATCCTGGCAGCTGAAAGATCTGAGACAATAAGAATGAATAACGGTCAAATAAAATAAACTACTGTCCATAATTTAAACACATTTTAGCCAGAATTTCACCCAAATTCATGTATTTTTCAGGGGATTTTTCATGAATGGTGTGAGATATTTGAAATATTTTTGTTTTTTAGCTAGCAGCTAATTTTCATCTGTTGTCTCTGAGCAGGAACAGAAAAAGAACAACCACAAAGCAATAAATGCAGTCCATAAAACAATATGATTAAACAATAAAACTAGCTGTGAAATATAAAATGTGATTTTACAAAATATCTCTACTTTAACAAATTAACAAAACAAAAACCAAAACAATACGGGTTCCTCTACTGAATATCATTAATTACATCTGATTTTAATGATATATTTACAGAATTAAACTTGAATTCAACTCTTTCTTCTATCAAATAAGGAGGAAATATTTGTGAAATTCTGATTAATTTGCAAATTTGAAAAACAGTCTTTTTTTACAATAAAACAATTTAAATTTTCTATAAAATATTTTTTATTCACAATTACAGGTTTCCAAATGTTATTTTACATTAGTAATGTACATTTACAGTCTATTTTATTGTGTATTTCAAAAATACTGAAAAAAAATCTGTAGAATGAAAAGATAAAATTCAATGAAATGCACATTTTGTACTGTATGTTTCTCCAGAGCTGATATTTGAGTGAAGGCAGATGGCAGGTAATAAAGTGAAGCTGATGGAAGCTGTGAGAGCGTACCTGTGATTACCTGTTAGATGGATGTAAAATGTCACTCCTCTGCACTTATTTCTTTTTCTCCTGGTGAAAGCAAAACATCTCTCACAGATCTACACTTAAGGGTTGTCACCGAGGTTCAGGAACAATTTCCCTCCTGTCAGATGGTGGTGATTTTCTCCGACTGGATTCCAGAAGTTATTTCCTCTCTCCCAATCCTTTGTTGCCTGAAGAATGAAAAAAAAGTGAAAAACAGGAAGTCTTTTCCTAACGCTTACAACCAAAACACATCCTGGTTTGCCTCCATCATTGCCTCCCTCACCTTTAAATGTCAACACTTTCACTCCTCCATTCCTTCTATGGAACTTACAATGGTGCTACAAAGGAGAAGAAACAAGATTCTGGAAGCTTCCATCCCTCTAGCTTCACATTCTTCTTCCTCCTTCTCTCTCTTCTTTCATTGAGTGGCCACCAGTCAGATGGGCGCTTGACAAAAAGCAATGCGAGACGGGACAGAAATATTAAAATATTCATGGGTACCCCTTCATGGGCAATGACCTCCATCAGCCCTCTGAGCAAACAGCCTGCCTGGGATACAGAGATAACGACCAGCAAGCATCTAATTGAACCCATGGCAGCAAAAACAGCATTTTAGACCTTCTATGAAAAGCTAATTTTCATCACAGTTGTGGTGCCATCAGGTCAGAGGACATTTCATTGACTCACATTCATTTTAAGCCAATGTTGTGAAAAGAAGGAAAGAAAGAAAAAGGAAACGGTTAATATTGGTTGTTTCAGAAGCTGGGACGCCAAAACAAATAACCCATCTCCTAAAAATATATTAGTAGTATACAGTTTCTAGCTTTAACTTACATGTGATCATGTGTTAATGTAAAATATTCATAATCATAAAAAATAGAAATGACCTGTAAACATGGTAGAATAATGCATTTTGTCACAGTGGCTCATTGCTAGTTAAACCCCAGTAATCCTTTCAGCAACACAAAAAAACTGCTTCTGCAATCCAGAGAAATCCAAACCCAGCATCATGTCAGAGCACATGACATTGAGTTGCATTAAATTGCATTAAAAATGTAACTAGGGTTAATCATGGAGTTCCTCAGGGCTCTGTCTTAGGACCAATACTGTTCACATTATACATGTTTCCCTTAGGCAATATTATTAGGAAGCACTGTATTAATTTCCATTGTTACGCTGACGACACTCACTTGTATTTATCTATGAAGCCAAATGAAACTAATCAGCTAGCTAGACTGCAAGATTGTCTTAAGGACATAAAGACCTGGATGACCTATAATTTCTTACTACTAAATTCAGACAAGACTGAAGTCATTGTATTTGGCCCCAAACATCTTAGAGAATTGCTTTCAAAGCATATAGTTACTCTGGATGGCATTACATTGGCCTCCAGTACTACTGTGAGGAACCTCGGTGTTATCTTTGACCAGGACATGTCCTTTAACTCACACATAAAACAAATCTGTAGGACTTTCTTTTTCCACCTGAGAAATATTGTAAAAATCAGGAACATCCTGTCTCAGAGTGATGCAGAAAAACTAGTCCATGCATTTGTTACTTCAAGGCTTGACTACTGTAATTCCTTATTATCAGGTTGTCCCAATAGCTCTCTGAAACATCTACAGCTGATCCAAAATGCTGCAGCCAGAGTACTGACGGGAGTTAGCAAGAGAGACCATATTTCTCCTATATTGGTTTCTCTTCATTGGCCTCCTATGAAATGTAGAATAGAATTCAAAATCCTTCTTCTGACATATAAAGCTCTTAACAACCAATCTCCATCATATCTTAAAGACCTGATAGTACTATATTATCCTAGCAGCGTACCATATCACGCTGAGTACATGTAACACAAGATTCATATGGACCAAAATCAAAAACTGGCTATGTTTGGAGTCACCCATGTTTTAGCTGTTGATGACTTCAGCAAAAAGGTTGTTGCTCACTCTACTATACCGATAAAAACAACCTTACCATCTATGAAGATGTTTTCAGGTAGCAGTCTATGTATTACTATGGACAGTAAATGGATATTCTGTCATTTTTTCAGTGTAGACATGAGTGTAGTCTCTTTCTGGTTTTACAGTTGCTTTACAGTAAAAGGATGCATCTTTAGGTGTTTATTATACTGTGGTAGCTGTTCTGTTCTCTGCCTCTACCTGCTTGGTCATCATATCCACATTACTAGTGAGTCTTTTTAAAAAATATCTTATGTGTAAATATCTTAGGAAAGCAACAGTAGTCAAAATATCAACATTGTGGTATTCAGTCAAAGATATTGTGATATTTAATTTTTTTCCCCCCTATTGCCTACCCCTACGTCCCACTAGTGTTTTGTACTGGTCACTTGCAGAGACTCTTCTATATTCTTAAACCCCTACTAAACCTCAACCCCACCTATCAGTTATGCCATTCAGATGTTGGAGTGAAAAAAGAGGCTGCAAATAACAAAAAAACAACATATTGTTACTAAATAAATCAGACTGTTCCTTTTAAGCCATTGGAATAGTTGTACATATTGCACATACATGACTACCACATTCAGTATAAACTGTGACTAAATGATACCTGCTGAACATCATTGTTATAAAAAATCTGATTTTAAAATTGACTTTTTCACCCAATAGGCCTGCAGTACATGCCTATGGTATCTGGGACCAGGAGCGAGTCGATCATGGCAAGGAGTTTTACTTGATGCTCTTCATGCAGGAGCTGCTGTCCTCTCATCGCCACCATCAGGAGAGAAGGCCTTATTTACAGACTTCATCCACAAAGATACGTTTTTAGAGTTTGTGTGGTTTGTGTTGTATGCCTGCCTTTATTATCATTACTGTTATGGTAACTACTTCCGCAGCATACAGTTTTCTTGCATACGTTTTATTATTACTATGCTTTCCAAATTTTAGAGTAAACATGATATTAAACATATTACCATTTGCCAAGAAGGGTTTTTTTAAACCTGTTTTTTTTTTTTTTTTTACTTAAAACAACTGCAGAAGCAAGCACACTGTAGTTATTCAAATTTTATATTCTAGTTATGTGACGAGCATAGTTCTTTTATTTATTTTTTTAATCAAACTTTGGGAAAATTAAAAATTGCAAATTTACTAGCTCATCAGTCAGTGTCCATAATACCCAGATAGGTAGTCAGCATGCAGATTTCCTGGTAAATGTGCATATTGACTTCTGAGTCAGTAAATTTACAGATTTATGGAAATTCTGCATAATGACCATTTTTCCTGAATGGACCGTAAAACGTTTTTCATTAACACAGCAGAACAAATTGAATGATATCTAATCTTTCAGATTAGATATCATTCAGAATCATATAGTTGAAGGAATCTGGCCTGAGGTCAGCAACTGTGTCAACTATCCACTGAAGACAGCCTTGCTGCAGTTGGAGGATCAGGAGGAACTAGACATGAACGATGGCCTTGTGAGATACTGTGTGTCCAACCTGACTGTCCAGTTGTGCCAGATTGGTCTTACAAGACTGGTGGAGTCATGGAATTCTCACCCCATTCCAGGTGAAATAAACCAGTGTTGCAAAGATTAGAATAATTACAGCAAGCACTTTTAAGTTTTGAGAACTGCACTACTTTCTTTATTTTGCAGGTAAAGGTGTACCAAACGACTTGGCTGGCAGTGGCTGTTCCAAAAAAATCCCACAGGAGCTGTTGCCTCATTTAGTTGAAGCAGCAGACCTTTACAGCCAACAGTTGGGATCCTCACTGACAACAATTCAATTCAATTCAGTTTTATTTATATAGCGCCAATTACGGTCAAATTGTCTCGAGACGCTTTACAGAACCCATATGCCTGAACCCCCAGAGCAGCCCTAAGGAGACAGTGGCAGGAAAACACCCTTTTAACAGGGAAAAAAAACCTTGAGCAGAACCCGGCTCTTTATGTGGGGGAACCCATCTGCCTGCTGGCCGGGTGGGTTGAGAGGGGCAGAAGATGTAGAGAGGTAGAGATAGAGGGATGGAGGTAGAGATAGAGGGATAGAGATAGAGGAATAGAGATAGAGGAATAGAGATAGAGGGATAGAGATAGAGGAATAGAGATAGAGGAATAGAGATAGAGGGATAGAGGTAGAGAGGTGGGGGGGACACAAGGACCATAAAACACACAGTATAATACATGCATGATAAGACAGATGATACATGCAAAGTACAACTAACATGGAAACTAATTATAGTTTACAACACATTCTACTTCTGGAATTGATCCATTTTCAAATGAACAGAACAAACTTACAGTTGAGAATCAGCTTGCAGAGAAATATTCAGACATTTCAGATTTGTTCTCGAGAGCAGTGAACGAGGATTTTGCCCCATACAAAGCAGCATTGCTCTATCTCATAACAACAACTCAACGCAATGTGTGAAAAGACATTTGCTGTATTTGAACTTAGTGGACCTTTACAGCCAAAAGCTGGGATCCTTACTGACAACTGAACAGGACAAACTTGAGAGTTGATAATCAGTTTGCAGAGAAATATTCCGACATTTCATAATTCTATAGAGCAGTGAATAACAACATGGCTCCATACACAGACGCACTGGTCTCTCATAACCACAACTTTAAAGAATGTACATTTGTAACTAGAACAATTAAATGGTGGCAATGTATGTAAAGATAAATGTTAATCTCACTAAAACAGTGAACACTAATATGACGTCATCCAGCCCAAACATGTGAATGAATTCACATTAGTAGTACAAGAACTCTGACCCAAATATCTGAAACAATAAAACAAACAACAGGCCTACAGTATTTGAGTATGAAAGTGCAAAATGTTACTCCTCTTCAAAAAGGGATCTCAGAACAGAAATCCTCTGACAGACCATTAACTTCAAATATGTTGCTGGCTTCGATGTTCCCTCTACATTTTGCACACAGAGGTCAGCTTCCACTGTTCCACATGTTTACAGCCAATAATGCTTCAGCAACACTCCGAAGACTGGCTCATTGATAAACTCTGAAAAATAAAAAGAGAAAAACTAGTGTTTCTGTGTCACCATCTGTCCTTAATGTGTTTTTAATGGAATGGATGACAGTGTTTTCTTCTTTTTTTGTACTCAACTTAAATGCTTCAGAAAACTTTTCCATCATATTTCACCTCATTTACAGTAGTTTTCAATAAGTAGCTCACAGCGATCAAAGGGTGCAATAATGAGGCTCTGAGTGGAGGAGAAGAAGATGAGGAAGTGAAGAGGTGTCATGGTATGTGGGAATTTCAAGCCCAAAGTGAAAGCTAACAGGGCAGTCGGCAAGCAGATCACTGTTTGAATGGATTTATTTAACCAATCAACACAAATGCCACTCGGGCCAAAAACTCACTAAAGGTGTGGGATCGGGGAAGGGCAAGCTCTGGGGGAGCGTCAGGCTCTTGCCGGTGCTCACCACGTCCAGTGGGGAGCGCAGCGGCGTGGCATGGAAAATATGGTACTTAGAAAAATAGTTTGTGTCTGATATTGTTTTTCCACAGAAAGAGACAAATATATTTTATTACAATCCTTAAAATTATGTCTGTTCCTTCTACCTTATTAAAAATTCCACAATCTATAAATGCACCAATATATTTTGTCTCACAGGTTTAACTGTTGGACACAAGACATCTTCCAGCTTCAGGTTTCCAGATCATACTTGTGTAAGCACAAAGACCTGGCTTCCAAACTACTTGTGACTTCACAAATTATGGTCCTAGGCCCCCCTTAAACTTGGATTTTCAATAAGCACAGAGAAACATTTCACTTTAAGCAGACGAATGTGAAAACAAACTGTATATACACATCATTCTTCACGGTGAAGCTCAAACATCCAACTGTTGGAAGAAGAGGAAAAACATTTTTGAGTGGAGCGGGACGTTTATATTAGGGATACACAATAAATACCTGTTCTGATGAATTATTGGCTGATATTGGCTTATCCAGCAAATATCGGTTCATACTGACATCGGCATATACTAACAGATAAATATTGGCTATACTAATATCTGATTTGACAGATTTTCACAGCATTTAATTTGAATATGTAGGAAAAATGCTCTATGAAAGTTGTACATTTGTGAAGTTTTTTAATGACCTTTACTAGAAAAACTAAATGAATACTTTAAGAGTTAGAATTGTTTTTGTTGCAACAGTGATGTCACAGTTACATCTTTTTCAGTCATGGCTGTGAAATATTAAATCATCTATTTCTGCTCACAAAATCTGAACCTTTCTGACACTCAGTTGTGCAGAAACTACAGGTATTATGTACTTCTTTTAAAAATAGAAATCTGAATTTACCAGTTGTCTATATCATCTCGGCGAAGCAGGTCATTATCGGTTGTTTATCAGCTGTAAAAAAATCCAGATTGTGCATCCCTAGTTTATATTCCTTCTTCTATCTTTAGGCGGACAAACATGAAAATTTAATAATTTCTTCCCTGGCTCAGGACAAATCTACACACAAGGTTTCATACAAATCCACAAAGAACTTTTTGAGTTATTTTGCTGACAGACTGAGACATAGCAAAAACAGAAGTAGTGGAAGTAATGAAAATGATGTCAAAAATGTTAAAATGTGCATGCAAGTAGTATGAACTATTAATACACAACAACTTACTGCATGCAAGGAGACAAAGAATGGCTGATATGATCACATCAAGCATTAACTAGGTGTTTTGCAATAAACAACCAACAATTTCCCAGCACTCAGAATACTTCACTTCCGTGTATCGGTGCACAACTCCTTCGGAATAAAAGCATGGCTCGAAACGCAATGCATAAAGTCGTATAAATTTCATGTTGCTAAACACAAGTCTTAGGAACCCAGTCACGATATTGTAATAAGTGCTATTTGGGTGAATCAAACCGTTAAAATCTTAGGTAGGATATGAAACAGTACTTTGTGTGGAATACTGGATATGGTCCTGAAAGTGCAGCCTCCAGCTCTTCTTGAGTGTGTCCGTTTTTTGAGATAGAAGACAAACTAACTCTCTCCAATTAAGCTGTTTATTATCTAATACAAGTGTCTCAAAAAATCTTGTACAAGGACCTTTTCTGTCTGGAGCAGCCTCCCAGAAAAGAATAAAGTCTGATATGAACAGAACATTTTATACCGTATGGTGAAATGTGATTGGTTATAGAACACAAACATATCATTCAAATATTGAACAGTGATTGGCTAAAGGTGGGGATAACCGTGGTTTAGACTCAGTTCTCCCATTGGTTGGTGCACAGATATGTCCATATCTCTGGCACACGATTCATCCAATCTCCTGGAGCTGCATCCTGTAGAAGAACCTCCTGCAAACTTTTTCCCGCTTTCTAGCAGTTAGCCTTATTCCTGTTAGCTGAGATGTGATGCAGCTACTGGTGGTGTCTCAAAGGAAAGATTATTATGGTTTCCTCCCTTAAACAACCTTGAGTTTAGCCGTGTCAGTAAAATTAATTGTTACATTATGAGAAAATAAGAATGTGCTGTGTATCAAGGCCAAAGCTCTATCTTTGCTAGTGCGTACCTGCAGAAAAAAAGCTTCTTTTTTTTTTTTTAAGCGGCTGTAGCTTTCCAGCCTGACCTGTGTGTATCCATCATGTATTTAACCCTTCAGAGCCTGGGGTTAATGCTCTCTCTCTATTCAGGTCAACACAACTCATACATTAATTACACAACAAATGGTTATTAATATCAATATCTCATTACTCATATGTGGCATCAAGTTCAGTGTTCAGCTAGTAGTACCTTAAAAAATAAATCCTAACACTCGGTAGACATACTTACTGGGATCAAAATGTAAGTGGAAAACTCCTTGAAAATTTTTTAAAATTCTAAGTATATTTTGAGTGAAATCATCCTTTAAAGCCGTAAGTTCTGCATTTAAGCCGTAACTTGTGTACTTTAGTGATCATCTTTTGTGGTAACTTTTAAAAAATGCTCTAAATGTGCGACCGGAAGTTTGCAGCCCTCTCCGTACCCTTCTCGTTATAGCGGGTCTCTGCCTCCCCTCTGCGGTGGTTCCCTCCACTACACCCCTCCAGACGGACCCGAGTGGTACGGTCCATTGATAAATTCAACATGGAGGCTGCTGGTTGTTGTGGATTCCTCAATCCGGAGGAGGAGATTTAATCATCATTTAATCATCATTCACACACTGCTGGGGATGAATACATGAAGTGAACCGTTGATTCAGGTCCACAGGAGGAGATTTAATTATTTAAACATCATTGACACACTTCTGTGGATGAATCCATGAAGCTGTGGGCTCCTTTCTCCCTGCACTAACCGCCCTGGTGGAGGAGTTTAATGAGCTAACGGAGCTGACTGACCGTTAACTAACTCTACTGGCTTATTAACTAACTCTCTGAGGGACCGGATGGAGCCCCGGCAGGTCATCGGGCTGTTCGGACAGCTCAGCGGGTTCCCGGCGCCTGTTGGGGCTCATGTTACCGAGGAGCAGCTGGAGGAGGTCCGGATCTACCGGCTGGCAGCAGGTGAGCTACCGGCTAACGGGCTGCTACCATTCACTGGAGGAGGCGGGCTAGGAACCAGCTGAGGGTCTCTGTGGGGGGTTAGGAACCAGCTGAGGGTCTCTGAAGGTTTAGGAACCAGCTGAGGGTCTCTGTGGGGGTTTAGGAACCAGCTGAGGGTCTCTGTGGGGGTTTAGGAACCAGTTGAGGGTCTCTGAAGGTTTAGGAACCAGCTGAGGGTCTCTGAAGGTTTAGGAACCAGCTGAGGGTCTCTGTGGGGTTTTAGGAACCAGCTGAGGGGGGTTTAGGAACCAGCTGAGGGTCTCTGTGGGGGTTTAGGAACCAGCTGAGGGTCTCTGTGGGGTTTTAGGAACCAGCTGAGGGGGATTTAGGAACCAGCTGAGGGTCTCTGTGGGGGTTTAGGAACCAGCTGAGAGTCTCTGTGGGTTTAAGAACCAGCTGAGGGTCTCTGTGGGGGTTTAGGAACCAGCTGAGAGTCTCTGTGGGTTTAGGAACCAGCTGAGGGTCTGTGAAGGTTTAGGAACCACCTCAGGGTCTCTGTCAGCTGGTTCATTTCTACTGCATGGTGGCTAAAACACCTCCATCAACCTGAAACTCTGCAGGATTCATCAGAAAATGTTCATGTTGGACTAACTGCTGCAAATGGAAAAAGAAATACATAAATATACACTACTGTTCAGAAGTTTGGGGTCACTTAGAAATGTCTTTATTTTTGAGAGAAAAGCAATTTTTTCAATGAAGACAATGTGTTTTCTTAATTTTTTCCCCAAAATATCCATTTTGCAGAACATTATCTACTATCCATTTGTATAGCACTGTTTGATTTATGGCTACCTTCATGCATTCACAGAACAACCACAACAGAGCTACATCTGTCTACCAAGCTGTAGTCATTCACACTTTATGGCTCAGAAAGATGGACCACAAATGTTCGGCGTATCAAGCAGCTAGACTCCTTTCACCAACGGGGCTCGCACAAAATCCTCCATGTATCCTGACAAGACGGTAACGGAGCTAGATGTCCTAGACTGTAGGGTGCATCTACGGTGGGAAGGCCACTAAGAATGGATGATGACAGGCTACCCAGCAACTGTTCTATGGTGAGCTTGTAGAAGGATTGGAAGACCAAGAAAATGATTCAAAGACTGCTTGAAAGCGGCACTTAAAGATTGTGGAATCGACCTACAAACTTGAGAGTCTAAAGGTTCCGAGAGTCAGCAGCTTGGTGATAGGAGCTCACAGGACAGGTGCAGCCTGGTACCAAATAACTCCACAGCCTGGTACCAAATGGCCCACAGCCCAGTACCTAATGACCTGGTACCAGTCCGCAGCCCGGTGGTTGAGGACCACTGGTGTAGAACATTTAGCCTTAGTCTTAAACTTGTGTGTCAGAAAATTAATCAGCTCATTTGTCTTCATTAACCAGCTTTAAACCGTCCTCTGTGTCCTTCCAGAGTGGGGTCAGAGCGACCTGGTCCGAGGATCCAGACTTCGGTTCTCCCAGCAGTGGACTCTGATCGCAGACAGCAACAACCACCGGACCTATCAGGACCGTCCTCCCACCGGGGACCTGTGTGCCGCTGTCTCCAGAGTGAGTTTTAAAACACTCTACATTTCTAATGCATTTAATAACTGGCCCCAAAAAATCAGCTTGCACTTTAGCTGTTGAACCATCGCAATCCCAAAACCTATCAGGGTAGGGTCATGCATGTTGTCCTTTATTCATTTATCCAAACCAGAAACTGTAGAACTGGAAAGAATTGTCAGAAAGTTGAAAATCTATCGTGTGACAAAGTTCTGTTGGGAAAATGATCAAAATCTACGTTTAAAAATTTCATATTTCATCAAAATGACTTTACATGTTTTATTTTTTATAAATGCCATAAAGATCACCATTAGTTCTCCCCAGATTCTATAAAAAATACAAAAATTCTGTTCATCTCGGTGCAACCAAGAAGTCGTTTAAGACTCAGCTGTGACCGACAGTTACAGGACAAAAACTCAGTGACTTTGAGGCTGAACTTCAGGATGTTTTTACACAGAGCAAATAGGATAAAATATAAAATACTGCATGTAGTATGTAGAATCATGGCTTCTTTCTGAGCATTATTAACACCTGGAAGCTCTTAGGCTCAACATGCACAACATTTTCTAAGTTTTTTCATTTTTTTTAAAGAATGCAATCAAAGAGATTCAACTTGTTTTTAACTATTTATGGTGTTCTAACATCGTCATACGGACCTAAAGGCGTCTCTGAGTTCCTCTGCTTCTAGTCCTGGTTGATCTGTTTCCGTAGAGGAGCTGGACTTTATATTCCAGAGAAAAATGAACCAACAGGGAGTAGAAATGTGGCATAAAACACCCAGAACCTACCCAGAGTTAAGAGAGTTCAGCTGAAAACCTTCTATCTGGCTTCAGGTGGTTTTATTTCTTTGATCTCCAGCCTGTTCTCCTGAATGATTGATGTTCTGCTCCTCAGGTTGCTGAGCAGTCGTTCTCCAGTTCAACACCTCAGAGCCGTGCTGAAGGACATCAGTGGCCACCATCTCCTGGAGGTACAACAGCATGGACCATAGATCAGTGTTCAGACACACTGCTTCTGCTTCTGGTTCTTCTGTAGGTCTGTAGATTAGTGTTCAGACCCTCTGACAGACTGGTTGTGGTTCTGGTTCTTCTGTAGGTCCATAGATTAGTGTTCAGATGCTCTGACTGGTTCTGGTTCTTCTGTAGGTCCATAGATTAGTGTTCAGACCCTCTGACTGGTTCTGGTTCTGGTTCTTCTGTAGGTCCATAGATTAGTGTTCAGACCCTCTTGACTGGTTCTGGTTCTGGTTCTTCTGTAGGTCTGGGACCACCATGGACTCACTAAATGCTTCAACCTGACGACCCTCAACAACCATGGCAGAGTTTATGAAGACGGTGAGATGGATGCTGCAGATTCTGATTTTATAAACTAAATTTAAGTTTTCTCCACCAGAAAGTGAAATCTGATTTATGTCCACTCAGAATACGCTCCTATATTAGTGTGTTTTGTACATTAATAGCAGTCATTGGTGTGTTTGTGCTCATAAATAAGCTCTCGGTGTGTCTCCAGCTCAGTTTGGGTGTCTATCGTGGTCTCTATGTGAGAATAAACTGCTTTACGTCGCTGAGAAGAGCAAGAACTCATCAGGAGAAGGTCTGGATGGAGAATCTGGAGGCAGGAAGGTATCACACACACGCGCACACACACACACACACACACACACACACAGAAAACTACACGTGTGTTCAGTCATACAGGTAGTATTTGTGTTCATTCTTCACGGCTTAAAAAGCAGCACAAAAATCCAGTACTCAGGATTTACAGGGAGGAGGAGCTATGACATGGTATATCACTGATTATTTCATGTTTATTTATATTATTAATTTTTCATGTGGTAAACATGTAATTAAATAACTGGGGGTACTGAGGGACTGATGGTCGAGATGGAGAAGGAGTAGCAGGACATAAGTTCATGCTTCGTCCTGCTTTATGTTGGGTTTTTATTTATTGCTTTTTTTTTATTATATTTGTTTGTTAGGAATATTTTGATTGTTTTTGTGGCTTTTTTTCTCGTCTGAAATAAAACATCCATCCATCCATCCATCCATCAATCATCCATCCATCCATGCATTTATCCATCCATCCATCCATCCATCCATCAATCATCCATCCATCCATGCATTTATCCATCATCCATCCATCCATGCATTTATCCATCCATCATCCATCTATCATCCATCCTCCATCCATCCATGTCTCTTCTTGTGTCTAATCAGGACAGGAGTGTGTACTGGGAAGACTGGGGCGAGGCTCTGACCAATAAGAGCGTTCCAGTGATCTGTGCGGTGGATCTGCAGAATGACACCGTTGCTGTGTTGCAGGGCATCCCAGCCGACGTCTCACCTGGACAGGTGAGGACAGAGAACGAATCACTTCTTCACCTGACACTGCAGGTTTATTACTGACCTGTGTGGATTTATGACCTTCACTCATACTCATCTTTACAACTCGATAACAGTACGACGTCCTCCTGGTAGCTGGAATCTACATCTGACATCATGTTGTGTTTCTTCCAGGCTCTGTGGGCTCCCGATAGTCAGTCTGTGTTTTTTATCGGTTGGTACCATGAACCCTTCAGACTCGGACTTAAGTTCTGCTTCAACCGCAGGTTAGAAAGCTCCTATATATGATAGAAAGCATGAAAACCTGCAGCAGCTCAACCGTCTGAACCCTAGGAACTGCTGGTGGGTCTGAAAGGATCAACAGAAAGTCTAGAGACAGGACAGAACAACCTTCTAGTGGTCCTTGAACAGAACATCTGTCAGGAAAAACAACCAGATCTGAGCTAAAACAGGAGATGTTATTCTGAATGTCTCAATAAAAATCGTATTTTAAACAAACTGCCAAAAATAAGCTATTTTGCAGAACCAGAATGTGTAAAAAGACAAAGCGTTCTGTAGAATGAAGCATCCCCTGTCCTAGCTACCACCAGCAGTCACATGGCAAAAACTCTGGGATTCTTCAGCTGAACTGCAGGAGACAAATTAAACATGTAGATAGTAATAAAATCATTATTTCCAGTAAAGGTAACACTAGTGGACACTTGGATTAATGCTGAACACCTTGATTTGAGTGCTTTTTTTTCAGTTTCTGTGAATGACAGGCATGGCAATTTTCCACCGTTCCGCGGAAATCCGCCGTTTTAATTTTCAAATTGATCATTTCTGTGAATCGTCCAAATCCGTTGAGAAAATTTTAGGGGGGGTGAGGTATGTTTTTGTTACTCTTGCTCCCGGTTTTTGAGAAGCGCTCGGCGTTTCTCCCGCAGCGTAACAGACGAAGAGAACCAGTCTAGCTCCTGCTGCATTGTAAAAGGCCTTGCGATTGGTCGAAATTGGTTAGCTGCCAACGATTGGACCAATCAAATTGCTCGATGCATTCTTTTGTTACAATTCATGGCGGCATGGTCGTGTTGGAATTTTGAGCTATTGGGATCGTTTTCGGTGGAATCATGAGGTTTTTATCGAAAGATCAAGAGTCATCGGTGCTAGAAATAGATAAAAGTGTCAAAAACAAGTTCCGATGGAATTGGCTTGAGAGAAAAGTGATTAGAGTCATTTAACAAAACACTGGGTATTTGACTCATGACTCAGGGCAAAATGAATCACTGATAGTGTTTAAAGAGTGTTCTGGAAATGTAAAGAAAACTGACACAGCTGACTCCATAGAGCAGGGGTCACTAACTGGTGGACCGCGGTCCGGATCTGGACCCAGACTCCGTCTTATACGGACCGGACCTGTAATCAGTAAATTGTAACAGGATTTTAAATTTGACCAGTCGCTTCTGTTTTACCGGCACAGCTTTCCTAGTGTTTACGGCATTAGTTAGCAGCTCAGGAAACACACAGACCAATTACATACGAGTTCAGCCATCCCACGTGACGCTACTCAGCCAATGAAGTCTCTGCATTCTAGCTGCTAAACATCACAGCTCTGCATTCAGAAAACAGTTGAGAGGTGAGAGACAGACAAAAAAGGAAATGAATAAAGCGACACCCAGAGGGAAATAGTCCTACACATGCTGACCATGTTTGGCTCAACATACAGCTGGAGGCACCTTCTCAACTATGAACATAACAAACATGACAAAACTGAATATGGTTCCAGACTGACCAGTGAGCTCCAGATGTGTTTGAGAACGACCCTGACACCATTCAGACCACAATACACAATTCAAAAAGTAGTGGCAGGGCAAACTGCAGCTCAGTTCTCCCATTAAGCAGCAGGGATATAAGGGGAGTAACAAGACGGAAAAAAATGTTAAAGTGTTCAATTGTTTACATTTTTTGAGATTTAGGTATTGTTAAAGATGTATATAAGCTGGTTTGGGTTGTTCACTCATTATTTTTTCAAGTTCTGCACTTAATTTTAAGATGTACAGTTATATCAAAAGTCATTTGTTAGTAAATGTCAGTGTTTTTGAACCGTACTGAATTTATTTGATTTGATGGTCAGCTATTGATTACATGCACAGGCTAATAAAACTTCTAGGTTACATCAACATATATCGCACTAATTGAAGGCAGACTTTATGATGTTTTGGACCTTTGCTTTAATACATTTTCTCTGACTGGACCACTTTGAATTTTAGTTGAATACCCCTGCCATAGAGGAAACTGTGACATTAGAAGTGACTTGGTGATCAGTGTAGAACTCCAGCGTAAATAGTGTTAAAAGACCTATAGAACTGTAAAAATTGTAGGACTAAATTTAGTGAGACATTGAAGAAAAAGTAAGTTAACTTTTCATTAAATTAACTTATTCATTACAATCTAGTCTTCTGTAATTCTATGCATGTTTTTCATTCTAAATCACCTCTATTTTACTGAAAATCTCTCAGCTCAAGGGGGGGCTGCGCCCCCCTGGACCCCCCCTGAAGATTGTATACCAAACATTTTCAGCTGAAATCAAAATTTGCTGTTGCCATGCCTGGAATGAATAGTCATAGTGTGTTAACTGTCCATTAAACTGTTTAAATATTTCTCATTGTGAGTCTTTTTTTCATCTGTTTCAGGTCGGCGTTGTTCAGACTGGACCTGGATGGGAGCTGTGGTGAGAACTTTACTGGTTATCTATTAGTGAATCAGACTCTTTGCTCTGCTCACCTGTTCCCACTTGGTTCCAACCAGAACGTCTGTCTGGGGAGAACCTCTCGGTGTCGTGTCCCAGGCTGAGTCCAGATGGATCAACGCTGGTCTACCTGCAGGGGGCAGTGTTTGGTCCACACAGCCAGTGTCTCAGCCTGCAGCAGGTACTAATGATGGTCTGTGTGGAGATCTGCTGGTGTTTCTGCAGCTAACAGCTAGTTCTCCTCCACAGCTGGACCTGAGCAGCAGGAGGACGTCCACCCTTCTGGATGTTGTCAGCAGACCTCAACCTGGTGGGTTCCTCTCTCCACAGACATTAAACTTCTGTTGGATGGACCTCTATGACATTTGGTCCAGATGTTCTTGATCCCTCGGGATAGAGTGTCATCATCAGGCCAGAAATTCTATTTGCTAGCCAAAAAACAGCTGCAGAACTGACATGTGCTGTGCTTCGTTCTGAAGTCATGAAAGAAAAAAACACGAGAATCCAGTTAAAGTTCTGTCCTTCTTCTGTGTTTCAGGTGAGTTTGCAGGAGTTTATGAAGCTCTGCCGTCCTGCTGCTGGTCTGCAGACAGTCAGAAAGTGATCTTCAGCAGCGCCCGCAGGAACTGGAAGGTAACACACACACACACACACACACACACACACACACACACACACACACACACACACACACACACACACACACACACACACACACACACACACACACTAAACACACACACTACACACACACATATATATACATACATATATACAGTAAACACTTAGCTGTGAACCCGTTTCCTTCGACTTGTAAAGACCATGCAGATCACCACGTCTTGATTCCTACAACTCTTCATTTTTCTCTGATGAAATCATTAAAATCCATGAATCTGTCACAGAAAACAGTCATGCATTGTTTTTCTTAATTTTGTATAGATCTTCTGGAAAAATGATAAAATTTGCTGGTCATAAACATCCATACAGCTGTTATAATATCTGGTTAAATGTCCATTTTCTCCTCAGCCAGGCCCATTCTGGTTTCTGGCTACAAGCTTCTGGTTTTTCTTTGACTCTTGTGGACAGAACTGGTTCAGTTCAACTAAACTTGTTGTCTTTCTGACTCAGACTTCATTGGTCCTCAGGTTCTTGGTGGGTTTAAGTCAGAACTTTGAAGTAGTCTGTCTAAAACCTTAATGCTATCCTGATTTAACCATTCCTATAGATGAGAGTTTGAAGTCATTGTCTGGTTGGAACATCGAACTGTGTCCAAGATCAACCTCCTGCTGATGGTTTTAGGTTTTTCAGAAGAACATGGAGATAATCCTCCTTCTTCATGGTTCCATTAACTTTGTGTAAAGCTCCAGTTCTACAGTTAGTAAAACAGCCCCAGAGCATGACACTGCCACCTCCATGCTTGATGGTCAGTTTGGTGTTTTTGGGGTTAAAGACTTCACCTTCAGTTTTTGTTCCATCTGACCACAGAACTTTCCTGCAGAAGGCCTTTTCTTTGTCCATGTGATGAGTGGAGTTTTAAGGTTCTGCTTCTAGAGGAAGATCTTCCTTCTTCATGGATCCTCTAGAACCCTGTGGACACTGACAGCTGTGTTCCAGCAGCTTCTCATTCATCCAGACCTGCTTTCTGATGGTTCCTCATTGACTCTTGACCATCCTGACCAATCGTCTCTCAGCAGCAGGTGATAGTTTGTGTTTTCTTCCTGATGGTGGCAGCAACACACTAGGACCATGAACTTTATTCTGACAAACAGATGATTCTGGGTCTGAAGCTGCTTTCAAACGGCTCCAAGTCACTTTCTGACGGGTTTAGGCCAATAAATTATCAGATCTTTGCTGATCTCCTCAGACGTTCCCCCTGTCGTGTTTGAGTCTAGTCAATGGATCTAATGGGTTCTAATTAAACTGGATCAGAGGAGTCAGCAGCTGTAGTTGACTGAAAACAGATGATTCTGAATCTGAAGCTGCTTTCAAATGGCTGCAAGTTACTTTCTGAATCGAATCATTTTAGACATATTTCCAGTCATCTTAGATGATTCTGGAGTCAATCTGGACAATTTTAGCAACACTTTGGGCAGTTTTTGACTCATTCCAGATGTTTTCTTTCACTTTGGAATAAATTTGGACAAACTGTTTTTGTGGCAGTTTGGGCAAGTTTTTAAAAAATTTTAAACATTTTATTCAATTTGGAAAATTGTTGAGTGAATTTATGAGATAATGTAGACATCTCAGTTCAGGCATATGGGTTCTGTAAAGCCACTTGAGACTATTTGAACTGTAATCGGTGCTATATAAATAAAATTGAATTGAACTGAATTGAATTTCCATCTGTCAGTTTGGACCATTTTTGAGTCAATTTTGACAGTTTTGGTAAATTTGTTCTTTTTTTCATTTTGGTCATAGCTTCAGTCAATTTGGACCATTCTTGGACTTTAAAATATTTTTTAGACATATTTCCAGCCACCTTGGACTATTTTTGAGTCAGTTTGGGCAATTTTTGAGGTAATTTAGACAATTTTTATGCCAGTTTTTCACAGTTTTAGAATCATCATCAAAATGTTTTCAGTCACCTTGGAAAGGCTTTGAGTACATTTAGGCTAACTTTGAGTCGACTTCCGCAATTTTTGCGTCAATTTGTGTTAGTCACTTTGGACAATTGTTGAGTGAATTTATGTCCATGTAGACGTCTCTTCAGTCAGTTTAGGCCGTTTTTGAGTCAATTTTGGGCAATTTTTGCATCAACGTAGGCAAATTTTGAGTTCAAGTCAATAAATTATCATATCTTTGCTGAGCTCCTCAGACTTTCCCACTGTAGAGTTTAAGTCAAATGAGTGGATCTAATTGTTTTATTTAAACTGATCAGAGTCAGCAGCTGTAGTCGATCATAAACACTGATGAGAAGTTCAGAGGTCATGCCCATAAATAAATTAGATTAATACTTTTCTACATCAATAAAACTGATCATTTAAGCTGCTGGATGGACATTTCTGATCCAGCAAACTTTGGCATATTTCCAGAAGGACTATAATCAATTTATTAAGAAACCAAAATACGGGATTGTTTTAGTGACAAAGATTCATGTAAGAATTCTAAGAGTCATTGATAATGCCAGACTGCCGCGATGAACATGGTTCTTACCAGTTTATGTAGACTTTAGTTCATTGTTTTCCTGCTTGTGCCCTGATATTAATATAACTCGTTAGTTCTATTTATTCTGATAAACGGTAATGTTTCTGCCGTCATATAAACTCACTCCTCTCTTGTCTCCTCCTCAGGATCTGTTCCTGGTGGACAGAAGATCTAAGAAAGTCTCCTCCCTCTCTGATAGTAAGATTCCATCCTCTCCTCCTCCTCTTCATCTATCTTCATCTCCATCTCTTCTTTTCCCTCCTCCTCCGACTCCTTCCTCTCATCCTTCCCTCTCTCCTCTCTTCCCTCCTCCTCCTACTCCTTGTTGGTCTTCCCGTCCTCCTCCATCTCCTCCTCCTCTGTCTCCTCCTCTTCCTCCTCCTCCTCTATCTCCTCTGCTTCCTCCTCCTCCTTCTCCTTTCTTTCCTCCAACTCCAGCTCCTCCCCTGCTTGCTGAGACTCACTTTCCTCTTCCTGCACCTCCTCTTCCTCCTGATTCCTCTCCTCCTCCTCCTCCTCCTCCTCCTCCTCCTCCTCCTCCTCCTCCATCATCTCATCTTCATCAGGAGCTCAGGAGAGAGCTGGAAGGTATGACGAGACCAGCAGACTTACAATCACTGCTACCGACATCTTATTGAGATGCAGAAACACCACAGCGGCATCAAGCAAAGACCTCCAACCTCATGATTATTAATATTAATTATTATTAATGTCTAATTCCATCCACATGATCCAACAATCAGACAACATCAGCATCTGCACAGTTTAATATATTCATCTGAAACCAGATCTTTATCTCCGTGTTGTTTCCATGTTCTGTCTTTTCTTTGTCACATTTTTATTCATCTTTCCGTCTTCTCTTCTTCAGATCTCTCTGATCCTTCCCAGGTTTATGGAAGCTGGAAGCTGCTGACGGTCCAGAGAGACCTGATGGTGGTCTCCTGTTCCAGCCCCAACACACCTCCCACCCTGGTCAGAAATAACCCCAACCCTAGCCATAAACTAACCCTAACCCCAACACACCTCCCACCCTGGTCAGAAATAACCCCAACCCACAGACACACACATTCCTGAATTAACACTTAACACACTGTTAACCCTCTGAGCCAGTAAAGGCATTAAAGTTTCCAAAAAATCAACAACTTTCAACCGAAACTGTAAAAACAGCAAGAATCATCTGTAATGATCCCTTCCACTGAAAAACATTACCAGTTCTAATCCTTAAAATCCTCTTATTTCATCAGAATAACTCTAATCTGAAGGTCTAGCTTTAATAAGATCAGATAAACTTTTACATGTTGCAGCAGCTGGACACAGACGAGGCAGAAAAGAAGCACAAAAACTACGAGAAAATAAAACAAAAAATAAAGATATAATAATCATAATAATAATAATAATAATAATAAGAAAGCTCTCACAGAGACAATATAGACCATATGGATATGGATATTGTGACATAATGAGTTTACATATGGATATGGTGAATTTATGAGGATATGCAGACAGATGACAGGATGAATTCACATATTTATATTTATATATACAGGTTTACCATAATGTTCCCACTATTCTGTTATTGGAGTCAAAAAAAAACGTTATTGGAGGAAAAGAACAGCGGTTACCATGATGTTATTGCTCATGACAACCTGAAAGAGAAACACTTCTGTCTGGTTGATCCATCTGGAATTATTCACTGAAGCTAAACTGTTGTGATGTTTCTTCATGACGACTCTTCTGTGATGTTCAGGCTGGAAAATGGACTCACTTAAAAATGTGTAAACTAGATTTAGTTGAAAACCAAAAAACTGCGTTCCTTTAGAACAACCATGAAGCCATCAGTGAATCAGCCAACAGTCATGTGACAAAGATTCCAGAAGTCCTCGACTGAACTGCAGGCAGTGTTCCCACAGAGCAGATAGATAAATAGATAAATTAATGATTAGATTCAACTTTCATGTTCCTTTTTAGAATTTATGGCTTTAGATGGCACAAAATAAATTTCTGAATTCTGTCTCCTTCCATGGAGACTATGGAGGAGTTCCATGGAGGTGGTTCTGTTTCCATGGAGATGCAGGAGTTTTTATTGTAGTGGAAAATGAATCAGAGTGAAACTGTTGGGAGTTCAGAGGGTTAAAATCCAGTTTGATATATCTGTAGACGACGTTAGTGAGATATCTCCATGTTTTATTCATTCTCTGAATGTCTCTGATGTGTCCTCAGAGGGTGGGATTCCTGCCGGCAGCAGGTGAAGCTGTAACCTGGAGAACTCTGCAGGAACCCATCATGACCTTCGACTTCCAGTGGTCCGTTCTAGATGTTTCACCTCCACCAGAGGAGGACAACAACCACTGCTGTGAGCTTCTGACTCTCCTTCATTATGAAGCTTCTTCTAAGGTTCTCTCTGTGTTCCTCTGAGGTTCTCTGTGTTCCTCTGAGGTTCTCTCTGTGTTCCTCTGAGGTTCTCTGTGTTCCTCTGAGGTTCTCTCTGTTCCTCTGAGGTTCTCTGTGTTCCTCTGAGGTTCTCTCTGTGTTCCTCTGAGGTTCTCTGTGTCCCTCTGAGGTTCTCTGTGTTCCTCTGAGGTTCTCTGTGTTCCTCTGAGGTTCTCTCTGTGTTCCTCTGAGGTTCTCTGTGTTCCTCTGAGGTTCTCTTTGTGTTCCTCTGAGGTTCTCTTTGTGTTCCTCTGAGGTTCTCTCTGTGTTCCTCTGAGGTTCTCTGTGTTCCTCTGAGGTTCTCTCTGTGTTCCTCTGAGGTTCTCTGTGTTGCTCTGAGGTTCCCTGTGTTCCTCTGAGGTTCTCTGTGCTCCTCTGAGGTTCTCTGTGTTCCTCTGAGGTTCTCTTTGTGTTCCTCTGAGGTTCTCTTTGTGTTCCTCTGAGGTTCTCTTTGTGTTCCTCTGAGGTTCTCTCTGTGTTCCTCTGAGGTTTTCTCTGTGTTCCTCTGAGGTTCTCTTTGTTCCTCTGAGGTTCTCTTTGTGTTCCTCTGAAGTTCTCTGTGTTCCTCTGAGGTTCTCTCTGTGTTACTCTGAGGTTCTCTGTGTTCCTCTGAGGTTCTTTGTGTTCCTCTGAGGTTCTCTTTGTGTTCCTCTGAGGTTCTCTCTGTGTTCCTCTGAGGTTCTCTGTGTTCCTCTGAGGTTCTCTCTGTGTTCCTCTGAGGTTCTCTGTGTTGCTCCGAGGTTCTCTGTGTTCCTCTGAGGTTCTCTGTGTTCCTCTGAGGTTCTCTGTGTTGCTCTGAGGTTCTCTGTGTTGCTCTGAGGTTCTCTCTCTGTTCCTCTGAGGTTCTCTCTGTGTTCCTCTGAGGTTCTCTCTGTGTTCCTCTGAGGTTCTCTCTGTGTTCCTCTGAAGTTCTCTGATTTCCTCTGAGGTTCTCTCTGTGTTCCTCTGTGGTTCTCTGTGTTGCTCTGAGGTTCTCTCTGTTCCTCTGAGGTTCTCTCTGTGTTGCTCTGAGGTTCTCTGTGTTGCTCTGAGGTTCTCTCTCTGTTCCTCTGAGGTTCTCTCTGTGTCCCTCTGAGGTTCTCTGTGTCCCTCTGAGGTTCTCTCTGTGTTCCTCTGAGGTTCTCTCTGTGTTCCTCTGAAGTTCTCTGATTTCCTCTGAGGTTCTCTCTGTGTTCCTCTGTGGTTCTCTGTGTTGCTCTGAGGTTCTCTCTGTTCCTCTGAGGTTCTCTCTGTGTTCCTCTGAGGTTCTCTGTGTTCCTCTGAGGTTCTCTGTGTCCCTCTGAGGTTCTCTCTGTGTTCCTCTGTGGTTCTCTGTGTTGCTCTGAGGTTCTCTCTGTTCCTCTGAGGTTCTCTCTGTGTTCCTCTGAGGTTCTCTGTGTTCCTCTGAGGTTCTCTGTGTCCCTCTGAGGTTCTCTCTGTGTTCCTCTGAGGTTCTCTGTGTCCCTTTGAGGTTTTCTCTGTGTTCCTCTGAGGTTCTCTGTGTCCCTCTGAGGTTCTCTGTGTTCCTCTGAGGTTCTCTGTGTTCATCTGAGGTTCTCTCTGTGTTCCTCTGAGGTTCTCTGTGTCCCTTTGAGGTTTTCTCTGTGTCCCTCTGAGGTTCTCTGTGTTCCTCTGAGGTTCTCTGTGTCCCTCTGAGGTTCTCTGTGTTCCTCTGCGGTTCTCTCTGTTCCTCTGAGGTTCTCTCTGTGTTCCTCTGAGGTTCTCTGTGTTCCTCTGAGGTTCTCTCTGTGTTCCTCTGAGGTTCTCTGTGTCCCTCTGAGGTTCTCTCTGTGTTCCTCTGAGGTTCTCTGTGTTGCTCTGAGGTTCTTTGTGTTCCTCTGAGGTTCCCTGTGTTCCTCTGAGGTTCTCTGTGTTCCTCTGAGGTTCTCTCTGTGTTCCTCTGAGGTTCTCTGTGTCCCTCTGAGGTTCTCTCTGTGTTCCTCTGAGGTTCCCTGTGTTCCTCTGAGGTTCTCTGTGTTCCTCTGAGGTTCTCTCCATTCCTCTGAGGTTCTCTGTGTTCTGTCCTCCAGCTGGTTTGGACTTCGGGGCCGTTCTGGTGAAACCTTCTCGTCCTCTTGGTGAAACCAGGACTCCGCTGGTCGTCTTCATTCATGGTATATTCATGGATTTCTGGTGTTGTTGGGGTTCTGCGTTCTAAAATGAATGCTTGGTGTTCTTAGTGTTCTGGTTTTGTTCCACCAGGTGGCCCTCACTCCCAGTTCCCTGCAGAGTGGAACTTCACCACAGCTGGATTGGTCAAACTGGGCCTGGCGGTGCTCATGGGTGAGACTCTTCATCTTTTTACCACTTTTTTTTGCAGCGTTGTGTGAGAGGATTCCCACTGCTGTTATCAGTTCTTCCTGGAGTCTTTTCAGCATGAGGTTCCCAGAGAACAACCTTATTCTTTAATTTATTTATTTGACAAGGACAGAGCACATTAATGAACGTCTGTTTAGATAGCGATAGACGTAAATATACTGGATTATAGTAACAATGATAATTTACATCTGCAGTTCCTGGGCAGGTAAAAAAGCACAACAATGAAACACAGGACAATAGATCACAATAAAGGACAATACAAAAATACACAAAGAAGTTATGGAGATATAATGTGGGAATTAATAATCTTAGACTCAGTGTTTCTTTAAACCCAGCAGTGTTCAATTCAATTTCAATTCAATTTTATTTATATAGCGCCAATTACAGTCAAATTGTCTCGAGACGCTTTACAGAACCCACATGCCTGACCCCCAGAGCAAGCCAAAAGGTGACAGTGGCAAGGAAAACACCCTTTTAACAGGGAAAAAAACCTTGAGCAGAACCCGGCTCTAATGTGGGGGGACCCATCTGCCTGCTGGCCGGGCGGGTTGAGAGGGACAGAAGAGGTAGAGAGGTAGAGATAGAGGGGTAGAGGTAGAGATAGAGGGATACAGATAGAGGGGTAGAGATAGAGAGGTGGGGGGGTGGGACACAAGGACCATAAAACACAGCCACACATCTGAAGCATCCAGCATCCAGCTCTGGGACCAGGGACACTCGGAGAAAGGACACAGAAAGAAACAGCGTGAATGTAATGCAATAATGGTATATATAGTAAATACATAGGTAGTTAGAGAAGGGCTCAGTGCATCCAGAGAGGTTCCCCAGCAGTCTAGGCCTATAGCAGCATAACTAGGGGCAAACTAAAGGGACGTCAAGAGGGGAAGTCAGTTGTGCAAATGAAAACACCAGCTCACCCCGTCAGGGTCACCCAGTCAGCCCTAACTATAAGCTTTGTCGAAAAGGAAGGTTTTAAGCCTGGTCTTAAAAATAGAGAGGGTGTCCGCCTCCCAAACCCAAACTGGGAGCTGGTTCCACAGGAGAGGTGCCTGATAACTGAAGGCTCTGCCTCCCATTCTACTTTTAGAGATTCTAGGAACAACAAGTAAGCCTGCAGTCTGAGAGCGAAGAGTTCTGCTAGGGTAATATGGTACTATCAGGTCTTTAAGATATGATGGAGATTGGTTGTTAAGAGCTTTAAATGTCAGAAGAAGGATTTTGAATTCTATTCTAGATTTAACAGGGAGCCAATGAAGAGAAACCAATATAGGAGAAATATGATCTCTCTTGCTAACTCCCGTCAGTACTCTGGCTGCAGCGTTTTGGATCAGCTGTAGATGTTTCAGAGAGCTATTGGGACAACCTGATAATAAGGAATTACAGTAGTCAAGCCTAGAAGTAACAAATGCATGGACTAGTTTTTCTGCATCACTCTGAGACAGGATGTTCCTGATTTTCACAATATTTCTCAGGTGGAAAAAGGAAGTCCTACAGATTTGTTTTATGTGCGAGTTAAAGGACATGTCCTGGTCAAAGATAACACCGAGGTTCCTCACAGTAGTACTGGAGGCCAATGTAATGCCATCCAGAGTAACTATATGCTTTGAAAGCAATTCTCTAAGATGTTTGGGGCCAAATACAATGACTTCAGTCTTGTCTGAATTTAGTAGTAAGAAATTATAGGTCATCCAGGTCTTTATGTCCTTAAGACAATCTTGCAGTCTAGCTAGCTGATTAGTTTCATTTGGCTTCATAGATAAATACAATTGAGTGTCGTCAGCATAACAATGGAAATTAATACAGTGCTTCCTAATAATGTTGCCTAAGGGAAGCATGTATAATGTGAACAGTATTGGTCCTAAGACAGAACCCTGAGGAACTCCATGATTAACCCTAGTATGCTCAGAAGAGTCATTGTTGACATGCACAAACTGGAACCTGTCTGATAAGTAGGATTTAAACCAGTCCAGTGCTGTCCCTTTAATGCCAATAGAATGTTCTAGTCGCTGTAATAAAAGTTTGTGGTCGATTGTATCGAATGCTGCACTAAGGTCCAATAAAATAAGTATAGAGACCAGTCCATTATCTGACGCTATGAGAAGGTCATTAGTAACTTTCACCAGAGCTGTTTCTGTGCTATGATGCACTCTGAAGCCTGACTGAAACTCTTCAAACAGGCTATTCCTTTGTAAATGTTCATATAATTGATTTGCAACTGTTCTTTCCAGAATTTTAGAGAGAAATGGGAGGTTGGAAATTGGTCTATAGTTGGCTAAAACATCTGGATCTAGAGTGGGCTTTTTAAGTAAAGGTTTGATTCCAGCAACCTTAAAAGCCTGTGGTACATAACCTGTTACTAGAGGGAGATTAATCAGATCTAACATTGAGGAATTAATTAAAGGTAAAGCCTCCTTGAACAGTCTAGTTGGGATAGGATCTAAAAGACATGTCAATGGTTTGGATGTAGAAACTATTGAAATGAGTTCAGAGAGATGTATGGGGGTGAAAAATTCTAAATATCCATCTGGTCTTACAGCCAATTCTAAAGTATCTGTACTCGATGATACATCTGTGACATTTGCAGGAAGGGCCAGATAAATTTTTTCTCTAATCGTAATAATTTTATTTGTAAAGAAGCTCATGAAGTTGTTACTGCTCAAAGCTAAAGGAATACAAGTTTCAACAGAGCTCTGACTCTTTGTCAGCCTGGCTACAGTGCTGAAGAGAAACCTGGGGTTGTTCTTGTTTTCCTCTATTAAAGATGAATAATATGTTGTCCTGGCATTACGAAGAGCTTTTTTATAAATTACTAGACTTTTTTTCCAAGCTACATAAACTTCCTCTAAATTAGTGGAGTACCACTTCCTTTCCAGCTTTCGGGACGCCTGCTTTAAAGTCCGCAGCTGGGAATTATACCAAGGAGCAGGTCCTCTCTGAGATAGAACTTTCTTTTTTACAGGTGCAACACTATCAAGTGTTGTACGCAGTGAGGCTGCAGCATTATTAACAATATAATCCACTTCTGTGGGGGTAAAATTATAATATTTCCCTTCCATTATATCAGTAAGTGGTGCTGGACTAAATAGAGAGGGTATTATTTCCTTAAATTTAGTCACCGAATTGTGAGACAGACATCTACTGTAATGATATTTATTCTTAACTCCTATACAATCTATTGTTGTAAATTGAAATGTTATCATAAAATGGTCAGAAAGAAGAGGGTTCCGGGGAAATACTGTTAACTGTTTGATTTCTATGCCTTAAGTCAGAACGAGGTCAAGGGTATGATTAAAACTATGAGTTGGTTTATTTACATGTTGAGAAAACCCAATTGAGTCTAATATTGAATTAAAAGCAGTCGTAAGGCTGTCACTGTCCACGTCAACATGAATGTTGAAGTCACCCACAATAATGACTTTATCTGAGCTGAGCACTAAATCAGATAAAAAGTCTGAGAATTGAGATAAAAACTCAGAGTAAGGAGCAGGAGGACGATATACAACAACAAATAAAACTGGTTTCTGAGCTTTTAAATCTGGATGAGAGAGACTGAGAGTAAGATTTTCAAATGAACTGTAACTAGGTTTAGGTCTCTGGTTCATTTTTAAGCTAGAGAGGTAAATTGCTGCCACTCCTCCTCCTCGGCCCGTGATTCGAGGAACATGACAGTTAGTATGACTAGTAGGAGTTGATTCATTTAGACTAACATATTCTTCCTGCTGCAACCAGGTTTCAGTCAAACAGAACAAATCAATCTGGTTATCAGTTATCAAATCATTTACTAACAGAGATTTAGACGAGAGAGATCTAATATTTAACAGACCACATTTAATTGTCCTGTTTCTTCGCTCAGTTGAAATAGTGGTATTAATTTTAATTAGATTTTTATGGTTACTATGTCTTTTGTTTAGTTTTGATTTGCTTAATTTATTGAATTTTGGTGGTCGGGAGACAGACACAGTCTCAATAAAGCTAAGTGATTTACTGGAGGGTGACAGCTGAGAGGAAACTGCAGAGAGGTGTGGAAGACTACAACTCTGCATCCTGGTCTGAACTCTGGGTTGTCATGCTTTAGGAGTTCTAATAAAATCAGCCATATTTCTAGAAATGAGAGCTGCACCAGCCAAAGTGGGATGGATGCCGTCTCTCCTAATCAGACCAGGTTTTCCCCAGAAAGAGCTCCAATTGTCTATAAAGCCAACGTCGTTTGCAGTACACCACGTAGACGACCAGCGGCGAAACGATGCCATACGGCTAAACATATCATCGCTGGTCAGATCAGGCAGGGGTCCAGAGAAAACTACGGAGTCCGACATGGTTTTGGCAAAGTTACACACCGATGCCACACTAACTTTGGTGACCTCCGATTGGCATAACCGGGTGTCATTACCGCCGACATGAATAACAGTCTTACTGTATTTACGATTATCTTTAGCCAGCAGTTTCAAATTTGCTTCTATGTCGCCCGCTCTGGCTCCTGGGAGGCATTTTACTATGGTCGCTGGTGTCGCTAGCTTCACGTTTCTGACTACGGAGCTGCCAATGATCAGAGTTGGTTTCTCAGCAGGTGTGTCATTGAGTGGGGAAAAACGATTAGAAACGTGAAGCGGTTTGTGGTGTGCCGGGACAGCGGGCTTGAGCTTAGGACTACGTTTCCTACGAACTGTCACCCAGCTACCCTGACTTCCCGGCTGCTCGGGAGCTGCTAGGGTACGGCTAGCAGAAGCTACACTAGCAGCTATATTATTGCGGTCCGCACCGGCTAAGGGAGCCTGGCTAACAGCTAGCGGGGTGTTTTCCATGGTGCGGAGCCGCGCTTCCAATTCAGAGAGCCTCGCCTCCAAAGCTACAAACAGACTGCATTTATTACAGGTATCATTATCACTAAAGGAGGCAGAGGAGTAACTAAACATGTGACACACTGAGCAGGAAAGAGAAGGAGAGGAAGAGGGAGAAGCCATGCTAACTGCTAAGTGCTAGGCTAGCGGACAGAGATAACAGATTAACTTAGAATTAAGTACTGAGAGGGTGCGTGAAGAAAACGAGTGTATGTTACGATTCAAATATTACCGCTACACAGATTTAATGAATATCAAATTAGATGGAGTGGATAAGCTACAACAGTCACAGAACACAACACAGCGCTACAACAGGAAGTGACGCAATACGCTCACCGTACCGTCACGTGTTCTGTTCTGTTTTATAATTACTATCGCAGACTTTCATGTTTTTCTTTTGTTGTATATTTTTGAAGTAATATCATGACGTGCTTTAGTGTATTTTGATGAATTTAGCTGAAGATGTGAGCTCTAGATGGACTGGGAGTCAACTATCATGCATCAAAGACAGAAAACTGAAATGAAGCAACTAATACTCAGTTCTGATAAGTAATAGTAATTAAACTACAGTTAAAATGAGAATTTCACCACTGATAACATCCTCCGCTCTTTATTTCTAGTTTATATGTGTGATCTCAGAGATGACAGGATTCAGTTTGAAAGGCTTTAAACCCCTAAAACACATCAGGATCCTCCATTATCACTCATTAAATCATCTGTGTGTAACTGCATCCCATCTAATGTTATCAGTGCAATATTATTATTTACATGAAATAACAGTTTTTAATCCATTTACTGAATGTTAAATGCAACACATTTACTCCATTTATTGTTATATTTGACTGTATTTTAAGTGTCTCAGGAGACATTGGATGATTCTGTCATCAGCAGGAATCAGAACAATTCAGAAGCTGAAGACCCAGAAGTTTCTCCCCACAACATCCACAGATAAAATATCACTTTAATAGGAAACAGACACATATTTACCACAGCAGGACTCATTGCTTTTATTTTGAAACAAATTCCACTTTAGTTTTTTATGATTTATGACATTACAAATATTAAACTGAACTAAAGGTGTTTCTGGTTATTTCTACGTCTATCCCTGGTTGTTCTGATTTTATACTGCAGTGGAAATGAACCACAGTAAATAAATATGTGAGCAAGTCTTCCACCTTTTCTCTCCTGATTTAACTTCTGTCCCCGTGTCTGTCCTACAGTGAACTACCGAGGATCCACAGGGTTCGGCCAGGACAGCATCCTCTCTCTGATTGGTCAGATCGGGAACCAGGATGTAAAAGACGTGCAGGTATTGGTTCTACCTGATCTGTAGTCCTGGACAGAGTGGAATATAGAACTATATATATAAATATATATAATATAGCAACACAATGAGCAGAAATATGACAGACTGTACTCAGATGGATCCAGCAACACCCTGGAATTGTGAGAATAGAATAGAATAGAATAGAATATCTTTATTGTCATCATACATGATGGAAAAATAAGACGCTGCATTGAAACAAGCTACATTAATGTCAATAAATAATAGAATCAAATGTACACATAAAACAAAACATTATTCAGAATCCCATCATGTTTAGAAGAGGCAGATATCTCCAGAACAGTACAAATAAAAACCAGTAAAATAGAATAAACCTGGGAGGAGATGAGCAGCATCATTAACCCTCCTGTTGTCTTCATTTACAGGCACCAAAAAATATTGTTTCCTTGTCTGAATAAAACCCAAAAATTCTGCAAACAAAATCCTGAAAATTTGCAAAACTTTCAGGAAGAAAATTCCAATAATTCCTTAAAAGTTTTATTTGAAAAAAAATCCCCAAATTTGGCAAGAAAGTTCTTGTAAATATTTTCAAAAAATGAGAAAAAATCTTCCAAAAAAAAATCCTAAAAATGTCTAAAGTGATTCCATATACAGTATATCAGTAAAACTTCTAATATTTTCTTTAAGAACATTCACATAAAAATCAACCAAAATCCAGTGAATTTTGCTGGATTGTGGTTGATTTTTATGTGAATGTTCTTAAGAAATATTTTTAACATTTCTTCTTCCACCAAAAATGTTGAAAATGTGGACATCAGAAGTTTCACTGTGAAAATATATTTTTTCTCCACATTTTCAAACTTTTAAACGGGTCAATTTGACCCGCAGGACGACACGAGGGTTACAGCTGTGGATTAGACTTTCGGGTTCAGGAGTCTGGTGGATTGCGGGTAAAAACTGTTTCTCGGCATTTTAAGGATGTTCTCTGACGACAGCAGGATGATCGTCTGTCTGTCCAGATCTTCTGTCCTCTGATTGTCTTCTCCTCCAGAGGGCTGTCCTCACTGCGCTGCAGACCCACGCCTCTCTGGACTCCAAACGCTTGGCTGTGATTGGTGGTTCTCACGGCGGTTTCCTGTCCTGCCACCTGATTGGTCAGTACCCAGATTTCTACAGAGCGTGTGCAGTGAGGAACCCGGTCATCAACGCTGCTACGCTGCTGGGAACCAGTGACATTGTGGACTGGTGAGACAGAAATGCTGCTGTATCTCTGGAAGCTTTTCCTCCTCTGCAGTTTAGGATCTGAATCTTCTTCCTCCTCCTCCAGGCGTTACACCAGCGCAGGGTTTCCCTTCTCCTACGACCAGATCCCCTCAGCTGAAGCTCTGGCTGCCATGTTACACAAATCCCCCATCAGCTACGCTGCTCAGGTAGGACCCACCAACATCTGGATTCCATCTGCTCATCAAGATGTACAGAAAATCAGCATTTAGTGGATCAGGAGTTCTGTCTGGTCTGCACAACCCTCAAATCCACCAGCAGCTCTGAAAAAAAGCAAAATGACATCATGCATTAGAGCCAGAACAGAAAGAGTCCTGTGAGTGATCAGCTTTCCCACAGTCCCTGAAGGCATCACACGTGACTTTAGGTTTGATGAAAAATGAACCAAATCTGAGCTTTAGCTGTGATTTTTCTAAACGTCTCATTTTAAAACTAGATAAAAAATAAATCAGTTACACTCACCAGATTTAGTAAAATACTAAAAGTTCTGCACTCCTCGTTGGAATCCAGAAACCACGACTGATTCACGTGTGACAAACCGTCACGGGTAAAGAAATCAGAGACTTTCTGGCTCCAGAGAACAGATGGATATAAGATCCAAATTAAATTAAAATAGCATAAATAAAGTATGTTCATCACATACAGCCACTGTTATTAATCAGTGAATGCAGCATTTTTATTCAATAATGCTGCATTCACTGATTCTAGTTTTTTTCTTCCATTTGTACAAAAATCGTTAATCAAAGAAATAACATTTTTATTTTTTCTTTGTTTATGATTACAGAAGGCTTGTTTTAGTTCCCTCCATGTTGCCCTGGTGCTGCTGTTTCCATAGAGGACTTTATACTGCAGTGAAAATGAACCCACAGTGAGGAAACAGGAGCAGAAATCATTTTGAGATGTAGAGGGTTAAAAAGAAGCTGCTGATGATCAGTAAACCTCTCACGGTCTTCAAAAAATGAAGCGTGCATGAAAATCCAGTCAGTAAATTCCTGAGTGTTTTTTCCTGCTGATGATTTGGTTTTACTTCATAAAGGTCCTGAAGAGATGTCACTTCCACAATTAACTGCATTTGTTAGTGAAAATAGATTATATTTGGTTTAATGCAGTCACTAACCTCCAGAAGTTAAAAGGACGTCATCATCTTGGTGTTTCCTCTGCTGTGTTCAGATCAAGGCTCCAGTGCTGCTGATGCTGGGAGGCAGAGACAGAAGAGTTTCTCCTCACCAGGGTCTGGAGCTCTACAAAGCCCTGAAGAGCCGAGGGTCACCTGTCAGGTACAGCACAGTAAAGGTCACCTGTCAGGTACAGCACAGTAAAGGTCACCTGTCAGGTACAGCACAGTAAAGGTCACCTGTCAGGTACAGCACAGTAAAGGTCACCTGTCAGGTACAGCACAGTAAAGGTCACCTGTCAGGTACAGCACAGTAAAGGTCACCTGTCAGGTACAGCACAGTAAAGGTCACCTGTCAGGTGCAGCACAGTAAAGGTCACCTGTCAGGTACAGCACAGTAAAGGTCACCTGTCAGGTACAGCACAGTAAACCACATATAGAAGCTGTGATAGTAGAAACAGGCAGCCTCTGATCCTGGTGTCTTCAGGAATGAATCATATGGACGTTAATAACCGTCATTAACAGGCTGTCTGCTGTTTTTCTGCTCTTTAAGGTTGCTGTGGTTTCCAGAAGACGGACACTCTCTGTCCAGAGTGGACACGCAGGAAGACTGCTTTCTCAACACGGTGCTGTGGCTGAAGCAGCATCTCTGAACTGATGGAGGTTTAGAGGAGCTGAGGGCTGCACTATAAAGACATATTCATTCATTAACACTGAAGCCTAAAACCAAAGTTAAAGCTGTAAAACCTGCTGAGCTCTGCCTTCGAGATCCCCCTGAACAAAACCAGACCTTTACAGTCAGACAACGACCTACATGCATTCAGTTAGTGATTCAAAAAAGGCATAAATACATTTAGATTTAGAGCATAGTTAATAGAACACAGAATATTCTATATGATAAATCCCAATCAATAACTAGCTTTTGGCCAAATCAAAGTGAGAATAAGTGATTTTTATTTCTGATAGAGGTTTGAGGTTTTGGAGAGCAGCTAACATGAGGAAAGTCTGACTGTTAAACTGGCTTCGTAGTGCAACCGTCAGTTCTGCTGCTGAAAACTCTGATAAAAGGACACAGCTGAGACACACCACTCCCTTTAATAACAAATGCACCTAATTTTTTTTAAAAATAAAATATTGACGCATGCAGTAAAGAAAATCCTGCAAACCACTGATTATATGTAGATGTTTGCTCATTTAATGCTGGATTTCAATATTTAATCACTCAGTTGGATTTATTTTAATTTACTTCAACATATCTCCGGGAAAACACCATTAATTCTTCATCAGTTGTGTGTTAAAGTCTGCCATTTCTGCAACTTTCCAGTATTTTTCTTCAGGTCGGACCGGGTTGGCAAAGATAGATCAACATTTACAGTAAATGCAATTCATGCAAATGTCCAGCAGATGGCAGTCTGTGACTGTATAACTGCCTTTTAAAAAACAATAGTGCACCTACAAAATGAAATATTTCACTACAGCAGTTCAGGGATGATTATTTCCTGTTTTATGTTTCGTTAAGTAACTTTCATGCAGAGTATGATTGCAGTTAAACATTAAAGCTCCATTTCAGACACGTCATCACATCGGCTGCTTTCAAGTTAACAAAAAGAAACAAAATCAAAGAGATCCAGAGCTTCTGAGCATTATTTAACACCTGAAGCCTTCTAACCACACAGATCCTCTGCAAACAGCTGAAACCTGATCTGAAGCCTCTAAAGGAGACTCTGGACCTCCTTCCTCATCATGGGGCTGAAGAACAAATAGTCTAGTGTCAGGCTGACCTTTAAGAGTTACAAACATGATCCAAGAGAGCAATCTATTTGGATTTCTTATCAATAACAGAGAAAATAAAAGGGTGTGAACAGTTTACTTTGTCTTTCCTCCATTTAGTACTGAGCAGATCTTTCTCCCATAAATCCTAACGTCAACATTACTGATGTCAGTTCTCTTCTACTCAGCAAACCAGTCTTTATTTTCACAAACAAACCCTGGATTTTCCTCAAGGATAAGAGGTGCACTGCCTTGTTGACTCTCCAGCAGCCTTGAACTAGTGTTTGCCAGACAACACGAGATGCTGGCAGCAAATTAAATCTACAGATGCAGATTCTGAGAGATGAAGTGGCCAGAATGAGACACAGAGGTGGTTGAGATCTTCCAGAAGTCTCAGGCCGGCGTCCCAGACACAGTGGTGGTGTTAATTGTCCTCTTCCACCAACACGTTGCTCTGCGGCTTTGACTGCAGCTGCTGGTGAAGTCAGCGTGATGTGGGCGTTGGTGAGATCACCACTTTGAGGGAAAACATGGAGGCAGCACTGACGAGGAAGTGACAGATAAAGAAAAGAGGAGCAAGACAGAGGCGGCCCGGTGTTCCAGACAATGAAGGGAGCAGAAATAGAGGGAGAAGTTCACGGCGGCCCTCGGTGGTATTCTGGTGTGTGGGCTGGCCCTCTGAGATGAAGCTTTGTTGGAAGCTGGAGACAAGGGGAAAGACTCATGCTCACGCTGGGCGGATGGAGGAGGAGGACACACAAAGGCAGGAAAGAGCCAAAGTGTGTTTTCTGACGCTGGCGGACAAAGAGCCTTTTGGGTTTTGGTTTGTTCTGGTAATTCCCCTCTCGAGCAGAGGGAGTGAAGCAGGAGTAAAAAACAGCTGAATAGAGCTGGGAGAGACGTCAGGTTGGATTGGTGGCGTTTTGAGTAAAGGCTTCATCCTCTTGGGAACATGAAGGTGGAGAGAATAGAAGTCCAACTTTGTCTTAATGTAGGCACCAGAGGAATCACCAACATCAGCACTCATGCTTTCAGTACTACAATCTTCACAAAAAAATACAAAACTAGAAACATTCACATCCATTAATGAGTTTATGAGTATCATAAAGAATACAGTGAAGGATCAGTGATGATTTTCTTGAGAGGTCACTATCCTTGAATAGCTGTCAATCTACTTTACTGTTTATTTGTGTACCATCTATCTGTTTTATGTAACTCTTACATTTTCTATGGCTGCTACCATGGCCAGGTCTCCCTTGATAAAGAGATTTCTAATCTCAGTGGGACTACCAGGTTAAGTAAAGGTAAATAAATAAAATACAAGCAGCTGTAACACTTAAAGTACCTGTCAGATATTAAGGTCCTTACAGCATGAACTCCTCAGACCTCTAAAGGTGTCCAACATGTTCGCAGCAGAAGCTTTGGAAGATGGTGTCTCCGTGAATCGGTCTTCTTTCTCCAGCATGTTCAGATGGAGATCTGGGGATTTGGAGGCCAAGTCAACCCCCTGAACTCTTCATTCCTCAACAGCATCATGGCAGGGAGCATCATCCTGCAGAAAGAGGGAATACTAATGGTATGAAGGGATGCACTTTGTACAGGTTGTTGGTATGTCTCAGAAGTCACATCCACACCCCAGATTTTCCAGCAGAACATTGCTCAGAGCATCACACTACCTTTTGCTGCCTCCTTCCATTTCTTCCCCAGTGAAATGGCACACATACCCAGCTGTCCACACGATATAAAGACTGGATTCACATGTTCATTGTAGACGCTGGCATCATCATGGAGTCTCTGACCAGTCTGCAGCTCTGCACCTTCATAAACTGAAATGCTGCTCTGTGTTTCTATTCCAGCCAGCATTCAGGTTGTTAGGAGTTTGTGTTGCAGTAGTTTACTCACCATGAACCTTCTGCCTCCATGACCCTATCACCAGCTGTCCTTCCTGAACCTGCTTTGGTTGTTCTTTGTCATTTTTCTTGCTCCAAACACAACTTCAAGAACTGACTGTTGACCTGCTGCTATAGTAACGAGATAATCAGGGTTATTCACTTCACCTGTTAAATGTTGTGGTTCATCGGTTGTATACTTTAAATTAAAGGGATGGTTTGAGAATTAAAGGTAAACCAGCAGTTGGTCAGTGTAGTGAAGACAACTAGATTCAGACCAAATCTGACTACCAGCATCTCTAAACCACTAATCAACACCTTAGATGCTTGTTTAATCCATAGATATTTAAAGACAAACCGCTCCGTATCTCGTCTGATTGAGATATGTTACTGTTTTTTTAAGAGTGAATGGATTTGTCTCATTTTGAAGAATTAAAATCACATTTTGAGCAACCTTTGTTCTGTGTAAAGTCCAATAATAGGCCAATAATAATAATAATAATAATAATAATAATAATAATAATAATAATAATAATAATAATAATAATAATAATAATAATAATAATAAATCATCCCCTTCTTTGTGCTTGTGGGTGTCCCTGAATGAGCTTCACGTCTTTGTACTGTTCAGAGGAAATAGACTGACTTAGACTGGACTCCAGTGGTACAGAACAGTAGTTTTTCAAAATACTTTAAACAAAAGAATAAAGAGAAAAACACCCTCTGCTAGGCTTTAATGGGTTGACTATAGATATGGACTGGCTTTGACTTTTTTTTCTTGCTGGTAATTGGTTGTTCCGTTTCCTGGTCAGCAAATGCAAAACAAATTTAATTTACAAGGTGAATAAATCAAATTCCACTCCACAAAGTTTCAACATCTGCATCTCTTTACGCATTTTCATGGCGACTTCCCGTCTTTTCATTGCAAACCTCGAGCCGTGACCTTCACCTGTGACGTTCATAGAAGTGTGTTATAGAAGAGGCGGTACGTAAAACGGTTTCTGACTTCACATGATTCAATAAAAACCTCCTGGTTACGTTCATGTTGCGTAACTCTCTTCCTGCCCCCAGTCCCTGTTATTTTCTTTGTCTTCTTGATTTTAGCCATGAAAGAGCATTTGTGAGTGTACCCAGTGTTCATTCACAGGCCTATGAAAACAGCGTTTTACCGTCTCCCTTTGGATTCACGTTGTTTGAACAGTTCGGGCCCCACAGGAAAAGGAGCGACTTTCCATTCTGTCTCTGCTACGCAAACTTTCACCTTTCACTGGTTTTCTGTCATTCTTCTCTTAACGTCCCTCCATTCTCTCCATAATTCGGTCCCCTTTCGTCTTTTTTTGTGAGCTTTGCTAAAGGCCGTTGAGCCCCACTGAAATGGTCTGAATTCATCTGGTTTTAAAAACAGCTGGTTGGGACTGAGATGGACTCTGGGTTCCTCCTATTGTGTGTCTTTGTAGTCTAAAAGTTGAGGTGTGTTGGTGGTTCTGAGGTTCTGTTGCATCACTGGGGTCTGGTTTCTGTTTGCTTTCCAGTCGGTGTGTTAATGTGAGCCTGTTAGGAAAAATATGCATCTTTTGGATAATTTTGTTTTATCATTATGAGGGAAAAGATGTTTCAGAGCAGTGAAAATTGAGAAAGTGTAATTGAAATGTTGTTCAGAGTCACTTTCCTTGATTCCAGTATGATAAATTGCCTCATTCTTAGACATTTCCTCTGAAAAACCGATTTAGTAGAAACAGGATCACAATATTTGGCTGCAGGGTCACATTTTTCCTGCATTTTAAGACATTTTTTTCTTGATTCCAGGATCATAATCAGCCTTAATCTGAGAAATTTCTTCTTAAAAGCTGATTTAATGGAAACAGAATTGAATAGTTTTGCCATAGGTTTGGATTTTTTGTGCATTTTAAGGACATTTTTCTTGATTCCAGGATGATGATCTGTCTTATTCCTAGAGATGTCCTCTTAAAAACTGATGTCATGGAAACAGAATTGAATAATTTTGCTATAGTATCAGATTTTCCGGTGTTTTAATAAAAAGTTTCTTGATTCCAGTATGACTATCTCTCTTAATCTGAGAAATTTCCTCTAATAAATTGATTTAATGGAAACAGGATCAAATTATTTTTGTTACAGGGTCAGATTTTTCCAGTGTTTTAAGAAAATCGGGTTTGTAAAAGTCAGTGCTGAGCAATATAACTGGAGATGGAGAGCTTCTGAAGTGGTTTGTCCTTAATGTATTCATCCTGGTTAAACATTTATGTGTGTGCATTAACTGAAGTGTATTTGAAAGTTAACATCTAATGTATTTACAGCAAGTTCCTGTGAATGAACTAAAGCGTATTTAAATGTTAGTATTTAGTGTACTCTTTAGAGTAGGTCTCCCTGCATAAACCAAAATGTATTTGAATGCTAATATTTACTGTATTTATAGTAGGTCTCTATGAATATCTTCTGTACTCCTTACAGTAGGTCTCCGGCATCCAGCAGATCCTGGGAATATTCCCTCTCTGCTCTTCTTCAGCTGTGGGATCCGTCACTCCTCTTTCATCTCTCCTCCTCCAACCTCTTGGCTCGCCTCCATCTTTCTTTTGTCATGTTCATCTATCTCCCTGTTCCCATGCTAAGCTACTCTTGTAGCGGTGCCATGCAGGATAATGGACGGGTGGGTCGGTGGGTGGTGGGGCTTTTTATCCAGGGAACAACTTACACCAAAGAAGGACCAGACAGCTGCAAAGCCCTGTGCTGAGATATCTCTGGACCTTGTTGTTGTTTCTATGATGTGAATGAACTATTGGTGAGAGAATCTGTAAAAACCGGCGGTAGAAATGTTCCTTCAGCTAAATCTGCTGGTAGAAGCCAGAACAGTTCATGACTGAGTATAAATGAAGACTGATGATGGAAGAGATTAACAGCTCAGAGAGGTATGGACAGTAGAATTAAAGGAGCACTCCAATGAATGGATTGGATTATTGTCATTCTGTCGTTCTGGAAAGGAGCTGTTTAAAGTCTGAGAAAACAAACTGGTTTTAAATATGAAGCAGAAGCTAATTAAAGACACTAGTACATGACATAAATGATTATTGTTTTTGGAATGAGAAAAAGTCTGGTTCTGTTGGCTTCTGTTACTCCAATGAGCATTTCTTTCCACTTATCTGTGGTCCAGTCACAGTGGCAGCAGGCTAAACAGGGCATTTCAGACGTTACTCTTCCCAGCAACATTTTCCAACTTATCTTCTTGGATCTTGAAGTGTTCCCAGGCCAGATGAGATATGTAATCCCTCCAGTGAGTTCTGGGTTAACCAGGGTCTTTTCCCAGTTGGATGTGCCTTGAAACCTCTTACAACTGTACACTTTCATTTAGCAGATATTTTTATCCAAAGTGAGAGCAAAGAAAACAACTAAGGAGATGAAACTACTAAAATCAAGTTAAGAACTGTCCAACGCATCATTAGAACCTGAAGGGTAGTGGAGAACCATCATCTTCCAGGAACTAATGTGGTCTGATGAGTCCAGATTTACCCTGTTCCAGAGTGATGGGGGCATCAGGGTAAGAAGAGAGGCAGATGAAGTGATGCCCTCATCATGGCTAGTGGGGGTTAGGGTTCTGATCTGGGGTTGGTCAGGTTCACCAATGTTCTGTTCCCAAAGAATGAGGTCAGCTGATTTCTGAAGATACTGAAGGACCAGGTCTTTACATCGGTGGAGGTTTTCTTCATGTTCCAAGATGATGATGCCAGGATTCATGGGCTCACATGGAGAATGAGTGGATCAGGGAGCAGGAGATGGATGTTCTGGAGAAGACTTTGGTCATCAATAGAAGATCTATGTAGAAAATGAATGCATCTATTGACAGAAATAAATGCCGTGACATTGCAGAAGCTTATTGTTTTCTGGCCGGGCAGCATATTTTGCTCAAGGAAAGCACATTAAAATAAACAATAACCCTGTAGCAGGTGATTCCCTAAAGTACACACCCCTTCACAAGCAGAAAACAGATAATCACCAGCTGTACACCTGGTCTGAGGCACAGGCTTAATGAAACTACAGCAAAACCTGCTGATTAATGCTGCCATGTTTCAGACTATTACCTCTGCTTTAATCCAGTCCTCGCTATAATTAGTGAGTAGATTGTTGTGCTGGTAGCCAGGAGTCGATTCATGCTCAGGTAAACAGAAATAAAGTTTATTGATGTTTCATTAACAGGAGATTTGGGAAGCCGTAACACAACCTGTCGACACTTTAATCACCACTTATTCTTCTACCACTAAAATCACAAAGAAGATGCAAGAAGCCGAAGCTGTCCATTTACTGTCATTCATGTGGTCTTCAGAAAACAATTACAACCATAATTCAGTCACTTCAACTCATCTCAGCTGTGTTTGCTATCAGGCAGAAACTTCAGACCTGTGAAGTGTCAAAATCAGGAATGACAAGAATTCACAGGAACAGTCTGGAGTGTTTTTATGGCTTTTGGAGGTTTGGCGTTTCCCTCAGCAGTGAGAGGATTACAGCAGCGTTTAGCACATTAAAGAAAAATGATCATTTCACTTTACAGAAGTTCTTGTTATCAACAAACCTTTAGCTGATTCCTTTTGTACTCAAAGCTCTCCGTTCAGTAAACGGCAGCTCTCTTTTTTTTTTTTAAGTTTTCACCTCTTCCTTGTCACTCAAACATTAATTTATTTTTAAACACCTCAAACTAATCTGCAGTTTTAATCTAAAACGACCTTCTGGAGTTCAAACATCTGTAGAAAAATCAGTCTTTAAACACTGTCGTCAGTCTAAAGGGAACAAACTCTCTGAACTCTGAGACGTTTCTGATGTTGCTGTTGGAGGTTTTTCCACTACATAGGAAACTTTCACTTCATCTAAACAGTTTAAACACTCATAAATATTGTGGGTCTGGCTTACCTCGCTGTCACTGGAGTGTTTATATCATTTCCCATTGTTAGGACCCCATTTTCATCTCTGCAAAACACAAAGAATTTACTTCACGGATAAAACTTACATGGTAGCAGGTTTTCTCTGCTCAGAGTCTTTTCACCAACGTTGATTTAACCTTTCTGAACCTTCAAACTGTTACTGAAGCTAATAAACTTTTCCCCAAACGCTCATTAAAATCTTTCATGCAGATGAAGCTGGACGTTATTTTAGGAAGGGAAACTGTCTCCCTGGATGCATTGTGATGCTTGGTTTGGTTTCATGTAACAGATGACTGAACGAATTTCCTAAAAAGGACTGAGTGATAGAGCTAATAGATAAGATAAAAATGCTATAAAAGGACATAATAACCATCAGCTAATAATATGCTTTTATTATGAAAGGAGGTTTTTTGAAGGGTTTTAGCTTGCTAACCTGAGCTCTTCACTTAATCATAAAATCTTGCTGCTTTATGAACACCCAACAGTCTTGATAAGTAATTTTCACCATTTAACAGCCATCTGGGCTGGCAAGACCAGGTCCTGGTCTAAATGAACAGGGAGAGAACCAAAACCAGTATTTCAGTGGTCAGCAGGTGTATGGTATCTGTTATGGTCACAGCGCCTGGCCAGTGACAGTTCCTTCCTTCCTCCAGTCCAGGTTTTTCTTTCTCCTAGGTGTGTTCTGACACTATGACAGGTGCAGGTGCTTAGTAATCAGCAGAGACAGAGTGCAGGCAGGTGTTCCTCATCATCATCTCTACACACCTCGCCATAAAACCAGACGTCGTTCTTCACTCGGAGTGGGACTGTGAATCTACATCTGTTAGTGCTGTGCACTGATCACTTCACTGATCATTTGCTTTTTAGTAATTCTGTGTTTCTTTATGTAGTTCTTCACCTACCTGTGCCTCCTGGATCCATGTTTGCTCTGTCCTGTCCGTTGGAGAGAAACTCACCTGCTGGGTTCCTGGCTTCCATGCTTCTGCCAGTCTCTTCTCCATTCCTGCCTCTGAAGCCAGCACCTGCCTCTAGCCTCCTCACACCAGGAGCTGTTGGACCCCCAGCTCCCCTAACCCTCCCAGTCCTACACTTGTCTCTCCACTGCAGCCCCACAATCTACACCTGTTGGGTCGTCTCTACACTGGAATGGTTGGAGTCAGTCCCCGTCACCAACTCTGTTCCCCTCGCTCAGTAAGCTAAGTCCCTGGTACCTAAGCACTACCAGATAATAGTTGTGTTCAGTGAACTAATGTTCCTTCATCATTTATTACTATTTACGGTCAGTTGCTAATTCCAGCTACGGTTAAATTTGGACGCTACATCTTTTGCTGTGTTTCGTCCACCACTGGGATTTGGAGATTCCGTTTGATAGGGGTTAGTTTCTGTTTGGGTTTTGTTGTATTCCTCTTTTGGTGTTACCAAGCTGGGGTTTACCTTTTGATATTTTGTTCGTGTAATTAGTTCTTCTGTCCTGCAGAGGGAGTCTAGTTCCAGCCGCGGTAAGCGGATAAGTATTTCCGGGTTTAGTATTTCCGCGTTCTAGTTGTAGTCCAGTAGAGTTAGTTCTGGTTCCTGTATACTTTGGTTTCCTGTTGTCGTCTGGAATAGTGGTTCCCGTTTCCTGTTGTCGTCTGGAATAGTGGTTCCCGTTTCCTGTTGTCGTCTGGAATAGTGGTTCCCGTTTCCTGTTGTCGTCTGGAATAGTGGTTCCCGTTTCCTGTTGTCGTCTGGAATAGTGGTTCCCGTTTCCTGTTGTCGTCTGGAATAGTGGTTCCCGTTTCCTGTTGTCGTCTGGAATAGTGGTTCCCGTTTCCTGTTGTCGTCTGGAATAGTGGTTCCTGTTTCCTGTTGTCGTCTGGAATAGTGGTTCCTGTTCCTGTTTCCTGTTGTAACCTGTATAATACTGTTGTTGTAAATAAAAGCATTATAAAACTCTTTCGCCTATGATTTCTGCCTCCTGCATCTGAGCCTCTGACACCCACCGTAACAGTATCACTCATCAAATCTGATGAAAAATGCTCAAAGTTTGGCAACTGCCCCAAAGTAAGACTTCAAAGCTTTATTTAGTAGATATATTATTGGATATGTACTTTACTACCAAATATCCAGAGGCAGCAGGGGTTGGATTTGGAATTTAGTTCAGCATCTTTGACTTGGATCTAAACTGTTCAGTGCTTCCATTTGCTGTACAACTTATTCATCTCATCAGAGAATACAGTCAATTAAATGTGTCCAAAGTGTGAGTTATTCTCTCTGAACAAGTCTATGTACATTTTAATAACAAGAAGCTGCAGTATTAACCCTATGTCATGTTTTTACTCACTATGGGGTCATTTTTTTAAATTTATTGCAGTATAAAATCCTGCATCTCTATGGAAACAGAACAACCAGAGCTAGAAATGGAGAGACTGCAAATATGTCTTTTATGAAGTATATTTCAGCTATGATGCCACAAATCATTAAAAAAGGAAAAAATAGGGGGTTAATTTATTTATCTGACAAAAAATTGCAACAAAAAGATAAACACAAAATGTTTTTCAGTGCTCATAAGTGGAATAAATGGTGACTCTACATCCTACTTGTATTTTACTGTACTTTGGTACTTCTGTCCTCTCGGCTGTGTGTACACAACCTGCAGTTCAGCTCAGAAATCTCTGATTTTTCTGTCAGGTAAATGTTGGTTACAACTGATTTCTCAGCTGCATTGAAGAGAGTAGGGTTTTTTTTTTTTTTTTTTTTTTTCAAAATCTGTAAATAACACGCAAAATTGCAATTTTGATTAAATGTCAGATTTTAAGCTTGGAATTGGTTCTGTTTCCCGACAGAACGACATGATTTGGTCAAACCAGCAGAAAGTTAAACTCTGATGCTTCTTTCTGTTTTTAATGTGTGGTTCTGGTAAATGATGCAATTTTGGGGACTTTTTAAAGATGCCTTTTAAACCCACTGCTAGGTTTTTGGTTTTCAGAAGGTTAATTTTAATATAGTGAATATTAAAACCCTCATTAAACACTAGTTGTTTGTTCCTCTAATCTCTAAAAGGTTGATGTTCTTTCAGCACTTTTTAGTGTTTGGGTCAGCGCGATGGTGTGTCTGTCTGCATGTATGCACAGCGTGTATTAATAATCTATGCAGTGGAGAGTTCTGTAATGTGTGTGATGCATAATTCATTAATAAGAGATGGGATGTTCTTTCATTAGTCAAACGGGATGCTGTCATTACACTGCTCAGTGATTCACATGGTGAGTGTGATTGTGTGTCTCACTGTGTGTACATAATGCAGAATACTGTGATATCAGAAACAGTGTTTGCAGCCACGTTCAGGACGATGCAGCAGTCACTGTTTTAAAGGTAGTTATCTACATTTACTGTATAGAAATGTCAGTGTAAAGGCTGGAAATTCCAAATATTATGTTTGCTCAGTGGTTTACTCATAGAGGATGTGACAAAAAAAGATTGGAAACACCCACTAAGACATACACTCCATCTCTAACAATATTTTAAATATTATACATACAGGAGGTCCTCGGTTTACGACGTCCTCGACCTACAGCGTTTCATCGTTACATCAGAACTGGTTATGTGGAACTAGTTGTCGATCAGAGTGGATGAATACGTCGTCACACGGCATCAGACGGCTTTGTTTCCATTCTCTGGTTGTACTCCACCTTGGATTGTGCTACATTCACTAACTTTTTGTCCTTCATTATGGCTCCCAGTATAAGTCAGACTCTTCTGATGCTTGGAAGAAAAGGAAAGCATCTCCATGGAAGTGAAATTAGATAGAATAAAATGCTGGGAACAGGAGGAAACACCGACCAACACGGGTCAAGTTGTAAAAACAGGTCAACATATTGTAGCGACCCTCTGTGATGAATGAGTGAGACTTTATCTGGTTCTCTGCTGGTTTATTGAACCTTCATACAGGCTACTGTGGACCATAGCCAACGGCAGAATAACCAGAAAAACCCCATAACTTAGCTCCAGAATTAGCCGCTGTTCCCAGCTCTCTCTACTGCTGACTCTCAGCCAATCAGAGGTGAGCTAACTAAACATGGCACGTTCACTGACATTAGGTAAATCTGGAACTGAACAATAAGCATTGAAACCTCAACATCAACAACAATATCAGTCTGTTACAATATTCTGTTATCTTCTAGTAAAATGATTCATACATGCATGAAAGTTGTTGGTATTCACGACTTTATGAGGAACTGATCGATATCGTGATGCACGGAACGGATTTGGTTACATTTTCACCAGAGTTTAGACTTGCGGAAAAAATCAGCTTACATCTATCTGTAGGAACAGAACTCTGACACAAGTCCAGGACCTCCTGTACCACTAATATATATATATATGTGGGGGCAGTTGTGTGATATTCTTAAAGTAACGTCTCCAGACAATGGAAAAACAAAAGTCACTCATTTACCAGATTTTCAGTGAGCGTGAAAACATTTCTTCTACTAAATGCTATGTAAAGATTTTAATTTTAAATGTTAAAACAAAACTATAAATGTGAATCTAAATATTACACGCTGCCTGTCTCGAAGTTAAAACATCTCAGTGATGAACTAATAAGCTGAACTCAGTTTCATTCATATGGTGCTAATTAACAACACAAGTCATCATCTCAGGGCTCTTTACACAGTCAATATCCTATATCATATTATATATAGAAAACCAACACTTCCAAAGCTCTTTGGTGACAGTGAGAAGATAAACTTCCCTTTAACAGGTGGAAAACTCCATCATAACCGTGGCCACCGAGAGTCAGAAGGCTCAGGCAACAAAGGGAACTTTTTGACCATTTTAGAACTGATTGCCAAACATGACCCTTTGGTAAAACAAAAAATGGGTCATGGCAATGCTAAATATACAAGTCACAACATTCAAGTAGTGAGATATTAGAGGTGCTGGCTGAAATGGTTAGGAACGACATTGTTGAGGAGGTAAAACAAAGTGGGGCATTCAGCATCCTTGATGAGACAAAAGACTTCAAAAAACAGGAGCTAATTTCATTAGTGCTCAGGTACGACTACAAAGGAACAGTACATGAAAGTTTTCTGCATTTTGAACATGCTGATAAGCTTGATGCCGCTGGGCTAACAGAAAAAACTGTGGCTAGCCTCCAAAACTATGGATTGGAATAGAAAGAAGAGCTGGTTGGGCGAGGCTACGATGGGCCTCTGATTAGCGGTAGACCAACGGTGTATCTGCACGGATACAGTCTCAGGCTCAGCAAGCTTTTTATGTGCACTGTAATGCACATTGTCTCAGTTTGGTGATTGTGGACACTGTGAAAGCACTGCTGGAGGCATAATGCTTTTTTTCTTTGATGCAGCGCCTGTATACATTTCTATGTGGATCATATGTACACCAGAAGTGGCAGGACATACAGCGTGGAATGTTTCAGGATCAGCCTCCAGAGTTGCCCAGACTACGTGATGTTAGGTGGACTTGCAGGTTCCATGCTTGCTGAAACCTCATGGACCGGCTTCCAGCTGTTCTCCATGTCCTCCGTGACATTGATGATGAAAACAGGGGAGACAGATGTGTAGAAGCACGTGGACTAAGTGGGCAGATAGACCTAAACTTCATTGACCTTCTGGTAATTTTTGGTAGGATACTGGGAGACATCAAGTTTCTTTCTGATGTGCTGCAATCACCATCACTGGACTTAGCCAGAGCTGTCCACCTCATTGAGGCGCTACAGGACACATTGGAGCAACACAGAGATGAAGTGTTTTTTGGAGAGCTGTGGACAGAAGTACTAGACGTTGCTCAGCAATGCAACATTAACACAGAGAGCGTTTCCAAAAGGCACCCGAACATCAGCTCTGCTCTTCATGAATCTGTTGTTACGTCCACAGTTGGTCAGAGAAACAGAGATAAAGACTCTTTCTGTCACACTGTTTTATCCTATCTTAGACACTGTGAAGGCTGAGCTAGAGAAGCGTTTTTCCAAAACAAACTGACATCATGAAGGGGATTCAAGCTGTCAACCCCAAAAGCAGCAGCTTTTTGAAGGAGACTCCTCTGTTGTGTTTGGGAAGTATTTACAACACAAACCTGGATGATGTTAAGCATGAGCTACATCAAGCCAAACGGATCTTGGATAGAAAGAAGGCAACTTGAATGAAGGATCTCATCAGTTTGCTTGAGTTCACAGTTTTCTTGGAAGCATTCAGTGAAGTCTTTTTTCAACTCTTCAGACTGTGCAAAATTGCAGTTGCCCTCCCTATAAGCACAGCTGCTTGTGAACGTAGCTTTTCAGCACTGAAACTAATAAAAAATCACCTGTGCACCACCATGAACAATGACAGACTGAGTGACCTTGGGGTGCTCAGTGTGGAATCCAACAGAGCCAAGGCCTTGGATATGGATGAGTTCATCTGGTTGTTTACTAGCCCACATGGAAATCACAAAATACAGTTGTGTTGAAGTGGTTTTGCCTCTAAAAAAAAGAGAATTTGAAGTTGCACTAGACTAAAATGCTTAAGAACCAGAGCTGAGCATGAGGTACTTATTAAGACTAAATAATGTTGCTCACTGTGAAAGATTAAGAGCAGCTTTGTCTGATTTCTATGCAGAACACTGATTGCTGAGCTGTGCACTATTAAATGACTTAAGAATATGGAATATTGTTAGTTTATTATTGTTCTCAGGTTTATTGTTAAATGTATAGAGAGTTGCTTACTGTATTTTATTGTATTTGATTTAAGAATATAGAAAATTGTTAGTTTATTATTGTTCTCAGGTTTACTATTAAATGCATAGAGTGTAACTTACTGTATTCTATTGTATTTTAAAATTTACATTACTGCACAGAACATTTCAGATTATTTTACCACAGATCAAGGGAACAGATTGTTATTGTTCACTGTGTAGTGGGTAGTACTCATTCTGATTTAGACTGATTAGCATACAGAACCCTGTGATGTTTATGGTTTACAGCTGAGAACTGGTTGCTAAAAGTACAGAATATTATTTCTTGTTTTATGTGTGATAACTGGCAGTAAACATTCTAAGAAGTGGAAATTGACAGGGTTGTAATAGTGCTGTTCTTGCACAATATTTGTCACTTAATTGCCCTCAGGATGCTGTCGTTGAGCTACTAGTTTTACAGAACAGGCAGATGTTGCAGCTAATTCAATTCAATTCAATTCAATTCAATTCAATTCAATTTTATTTATATAGCGCCAATTACAGTCAAATTGTCTCGAGACGCTTTACAGAATCCATATGCCTGACCCCCAGAGCAAGCCAAAAGGCGACAGTGGCAAGGAAAACACCCTTTTAACAGGGAAAAAAACCTGGAGCAGAACCCGGCTCTAATGTGGGGGGACCCATCTGCCTGCTGGCCGGGCGGGTTGAGAGGGACAGAAGAGGTAGAGAGGTAGAGATAGAGGGGTAGAGGTAGAGATAGAGGGATACAGATAGAGGGGTAGAGATAGAGAGGTGGGGGGTGGGACACAAGGACCATAAAACACAGCCACACATCTGAAGCATCCAGCATCCAGCTCTGGGACCAGGGACACTCGGAGAAAGGACACAGAAAGAAACAGAGTGAATGTAATGCAATAATGGTATATATAGTAAATACATAGGTAGTTAGAGAAGGGCTCAGTACATCCAGAGAGGTTCCCCAGCAGCCTAGGCCTATAGCAGCATAACTAAGGGCAAACTAAAGGGACGTAATGATGCTGTAATTCACATAAACAAGGAAACAAGTCCATCATAATTTGAATGTTAACAGTCCAAAATGAAAAGGTCATATACAGCTTTCCTATTGGGTTAAAGAGCCAAAAACAACCCACATGAAAAATACTTTGTAAAAGCGAGAGGTCGGTAGCAGATTTCATTTTTTAATAAAACTTTTCGGTGTCCCCCCAAAAACATCTGTTGTAGCCCCCTGTGCCCTCCCACTAAAATTAATCTGGATCTGCCTCTGCTCTGTGGGAAACGTTTCCTCATTGTTTCCCCACAAAAGGTCAGTATTCACTGTAGACTGTGCACAGTCTGTGGTATTCAGGGTGAAGCCAGTCAGAATGAGAAGAACAGTACAGGATGGGACACTCGGAGAAAGGACACAGAAAGAAACAGAGTGAATGTAATGCAATAATGGTATATAAAAACAGCAAGATGATGAAGAACAGGATGAAACCACCAGAGAAATAAATAAATATTAAAAACTTTCTAACCCTGTGGACTGTAAAACCTTCCAGTGTGATGTAAAAAGCATGCTAACTATTTCAAAAATTTCTAAAATGTACTATTCCTCAGAGCTAAAAGCTGTAAAAACAGAGTGAATCATCTGGATTTTTGTGTCGTTCCACTGAGAAAATGAACCAAAATTAACCTTAAAATCAGAATATTTTGTCAAAATCACTTAATTCTACATGTCTCGTTAAAAATTCTCAAAAACAAACTGTTGGCTCGAACAAGATTCTGTAAAAAACAATAAATTCTGTGCTATTTGTTGCAGCTGAGAAGCCGTGACTGACTGAGCTCTGAGCAGCAGAGATTTAAGAAAAAATCAAGGAGTTTTCAGCCGAACTTGGATGAACTGCAGGCAGTGTTTAGTCCGATTTGATAGAAAGAAATTAAAATTGTTAGTACTAAAATATGTCTAGTATGCAGATACAATTTTTTTTTGCAGTGTTAGAAACACCTGCAGGCACCTTGCCATCAACACGATCAATTTATAACATTTTTGTAAAATAACCAAAGTTTTCAATTTTAGTATTTTTTGTGATTCATGTCTTAATCATGTCAGACTGCACACAAGACATCTTTGAGTTGTTTATCCATCAGATCTTGGTTGTTCTGTTTCCAGAGGTGCAGGATTTTATACTGCAGTGAAAAATGAACCCACAGGGAGAAAACATGTTCAGAAACTGTTTAGAGTTCAGAGGGTTGAGGTGGAAACGAAGGAAATACGGTTCTGTCCTGGAAAACACCAACCATCCTGTGTTTAAACACTAAATAATCTCTTTTGACATTAAGATGCATGTTTGTTCATGTAAATCTATCAGATGTCACCATTTACTGTCAAAGAAAAAACTAAAAGAAGCAGAAAACAGCTGTGGTTCTTTCTCTCTTTAGGATATATTTACGGTATATAAATGTCAGTCAGCTGCTGATTGTGATGCTCTGTCTGGATGGAAGCTCTGGGATAAGATGACTGCTTCCATGTATGTGGATGCTGGTTGAGGTCTAATCCTAAACTTCAACACTCTGGAGGTCCTGCTGCTTCCAGGTAAATCAGTCTGGAGTAAATGAAGAACTAAATCCTGCTTTTCTGCTTAAAGATGCATTTATGGAGCATCAGGTAGGAGGACTGACAGACAGAGAGGACAGAGGGTGAAGGAGACTTTCACTGTGTTTTAAGGATTTGCATAAAACCAGAGAAAGAATCCAGGAAATTCTTGTCCTGCTTAATGACAAGAAGTTAGAAATATGCAGGTTTGACTTACTTCAATCTGTGGAAAACAGAAACAGAAATACTTCTGATATTCCACTTTAAAGGAGAAAACTGGAAACATCAGACACTTCAATTAAAACAATAAGATAACCCAATATTATCTGAATATTACTTCTAAATGGTTTCAGCAACATAATGTGAACATTTCATTTCCTCATTGCTCAGGAGAAATATTTCATTTTCATTTGCGATATTTCACTTTTATGTACAACATTGTCACTTTAATGCACAATATTTCATTTTTATCTCATTTTTCAGCTGCATTATTTCATTTTCATATATGATATTCCTTACTACCTCTGTATATTTGCCAACATTACTTTGTACTGCTCTATTCTAGCCTTATTTTAGCTTCCTTATTCTAATTCAGTAATGCATCCTACTTAAATCTGATTACTTTCTACTTTTTATATTATGTATGCCTTTGGAATTATCAAAGTTTTATTTTATGCATCAGTGGAAATAATTAAGATGTGAGGACATATATTGGTTAGGAAGAGGTCCAGAAGAGGTAAAGATAACGTGTTCAGTGCAAGTTTGAGTCCTCTGATTGTCTCTTTTATTATTGAGGAGATAAAATGTTGCAAAATAAGATAAAATGTGAGGATAGAAGAGCTGGAAAAAAGAAGAGAGTTAAGAAAGCTTGGCGGTGATTTATAGTTGCATAATTCTGGTCAGAGTGAAGTTTATATAGTATGTCATAATACAGGTTTTACATGTTGTAGTTTAAGTTCCTGAATTTTCCCTTTAATACAACAGTTGCTTTTTACATGAAAATCCAGGTTGGTTGTCCAGTTGAAGGCCTCCAGTAGATGGTTTGACTTTCCACGTGTCCCTGAGAGTAAATACAGGAAGAGAAGCTGGCTGGGAGAAACAGGAAGAAACTGGTTTTATAATGACAGCCATCGAAGTGCTTTATCTCCTGTCTCATTGTCTCTGAATCCAAGGACAGACTGCAGCAGGCCTGTCACAGTCTGCTGCTGACTGGAAGTTCTCCGTCCATCTGAAAGTACGGCAACAAGAACACTCCAACACCTCCCACCTCTCCATCTGCAGCAGCATGCAGGTAAATGTGATGACGCTCTAAATGAGACCATCCGTCTACCTGTCCTCCACCTGCCTCAACAGAGACGCTCTGCAACACCTTCTCTGTGTTCCTGAACATTCCCGCTTTGTGTTCCTGAACATTCCCCCTCTATGTTCCTGAACATTCCCGCTCTGAGTTCCTGAACATTCCCGCTCTGTGTTCCTGAACATTCCCGCTCTGTGTTCCTGAACATTCCCGCTTTGTGTTCCTGAACATTCCCCCTCTATGTTCCTGAACATTCCCGCTCTATGTTCCTGAACATTCCCGCTCTGAGTTCCTGAACATTCCCGCTCTGTGTTCCTAAACATTCCCGCTCTGTGTTCCTGAACATTCCCGCTTTGTGTTCCTGAACATTCCCCCTCTGTGTTCCTGAACATTCCCGCTCTATGTTCCTGAACATTCCCGCTCTGAGTTCCTGAACATTCCCGCTCTGTGTTCCTAAACATTCCCGCTCTGTGTTCCTGAACATTCCCGCTCTGTGTTCCTGAACATTCCCGCTCTGTGTTCCTGAACATTCCCGCTCTGTGTTCCTGAACATTCCCGCTCTGTGTTCCTGAACATTCCCGCTTTGTGTTCCTGAACATTCCCACTCTGTGTTCCTGAACATTCCCGCTCTGTGTTCCTGAACATTCCCGCTTTGTGTTCCTGAACATTCCCCCTCTATGTTCCTGAACATTCCCGCTCTGTGTTCCTGAACATTCCCGCTCTGAGTTCCTGAACATTCCCGCTCTGTGTTCCTGAACATTCCCGCTCTGTGTTCCTGAACATTCCCGCTTTGTGTTCCTGAACATTCCCCCTCTATGTTCCTGAACATTCCCGCTCTATGTTCCTGAACATTCCCGCTCTGAGTTCCTGAACATTCCCGCTCTGTGTTCCTGAACATTCCCGCTCTGTGTTCCTGAACATTCCCGCTCTGTGTTCCTGAACATTCCCGCTCTGTGTTCCTGAACATTCCCGCTTTGTGTTCCTGAACATTCCCGCTCTATGTTCCTGAACATTCCTGCTCTATGTTCCTGAACATTCCCGCTCTGTGTTCCTGAACATTCCCGCTCTGTGTTCCTGAACATTCCCGCTTTGTGTTCCTGAACATTCCCCCTCTATGTTCCTGAACATTCCCGCTCTGTGTTCCTGAACATTCCTGCTCTGAGTTCCTGAACATTCCCGCTCTCTCCATCATCCCTCACCTCCCGTCTCTCTGCTTCCATTATCCAGTGCTGCCTCTCATGAGGAAACATGAGGAGTTATCATATAACTGGAAGACCGTGCGTTGAGCATCCTTGTTCAAGATGTTGAACCTTGGACCAATTACTGAATGCATGTTGAATTTAAAAAGCCTAAATTAATTCTGTCTAAATCCCTCTCTCTCTCTCGTTTCATATCTTCAGCCAAGATAAATTTTCCATCCTTCTTGTGGTTTGACCATCTCCTGGTTTAACTCCACCAACTCACACACAGGAAATGCCCGTCCTCAGCCGACACTAAGGGCAGATATGGAGATAAATACAGTCACACAATATCTGCAAATTCACTCACGCACCGCTGCAGCTGCTCTACTGCAGCTGGATGGACACGCTGGTTCATCCTTCTGTTGGTTTAGAGGTCCAGAGTAGATGGTTGTAAACTATAAAACTATTCATCTGTTTGTGGAGCTGTGCCTCAGGACAAAACGAAATTATAAAGATTGGACACTTTATTCTTGACACAGAACGAGAAGTAACTTACTATATGTATGTTAACTTACCTCGGAGACATTATTGGTTTACACCATTTCACTGTTAAGTTGGAACTGCTTCAGAGGAACTAGTTGGTAAGTGAAGTGGATGAATACTGTATGTACAGTCGTAACACGGCGCTATAAGACGGCTTTGTATACATTTTCACCAGAGTTCCGACTTACAGTGAAAATCGACTTACATCAGTAGGAACTGAACTCTGACGTAAGTCGAGGACCTCCTGTATAATATCCTAAATACAGACATGATGCGACAAACTGGATGAACAACTGACTTCAGTCTGAAACTAAACACTAAAAACAAGCCCAAATGATTAATGACATGGTTTTGCTCGACATATTCGACCTGCGACACTCAAAATGTTTCCTCGGCTGATTAAGACTGACTTCATCACACAAACTGTCAACCTCATGTATGCTGCAGAGGAGGAACGATAATCACAGAAACTGCAAAGTGGAAACTACGAGCTTCAAAACAAGGGAAATGTGAAAATGGTGATCATTCAGTTAGCTACCTTAGCTATGCAGCTAGCCAGTTAATGTTAGCTCAATACTTTAGAAGACAAGATGCGTGTTGTTAACAAAGGTTTAACTGCAGAGCTCTAGAAACCCACCAAAACAAAAAGAAACTAATCAGGTAAAATGAGCTCTTTTAAGATATGTTGTTCACCTAACTTAGAGGGAATGTACAGTCTCATTTTGTGCTTAATAAAAGAATAAAACTTTAACATGATTGCACTCAAACTTAATAACTAATAACATAACTAACATAAAATTTACTATCAGAAGAGGGAAACGCATCAATTCTGCTTTCTGTCCTTCAGCCTGTTCAGGTTCTTAGTGATTTTGGAGGCAGACCAACAGATCGACAGAGATAAAACCCTGATTTTACATCCAAAGTTCAAGTAATCCCTTTTGCATCCCTGAATTTCTAAAGTTCTGCTCTCTGATCCTGCTTGGGTATTTAAAAGATTAAAAAATATGACGGAAAATATAAGAGAAACCTATTAAACAAATAAAGTATTTCGATTGTAGTTTATAGTATCCTTATGAGAACTTTGTGTGTTGTGCAATGCTTCATTCACTGTTTTAGATCCAGCATAAATCACATATAATTGTAATTTTTTGCAGTGTTTTTAAAATTATTGCTGATCTTTTTTTATTGTTAAAAGGATGAATGAACAACCCACAAGAGCTTCTTTGTGCTTTGTGTGAAATTTTCCTTTTCAACGAATCTCATAAAGCATACGGTTTATTTTTTAATGTGGAATAAAGTGAATTTGATAAAAAGTCTCAATTTTAATCAGGTTGTTGGTGTTCTTTACTTACAGAACCATGATGCCGAGAAGGAAATCTTGTGATTGTTTCTGTTTTTATAGTTTCTAGATCTGAGGGATTCTAATGTCTGTTACTGTGTTCAGGTTTAAATATAAACATGATTGGCTGTATGGAAGTAACCTCTACATCCCTAAATTAAGGTATTCTAACAGAATAGCGCTCCACAATGACACCAAAACACATCACACATTCATTTGTAGCTTTACAGCCTTAGTATTGTTTTTCCATTAAGTTTTATGAAGCAGATGTAAAGCTCCTCTCCTCCACACTGAACCCACACATGAAGCCAACCGCAACACAAACACGGTGTGTGATCTGCTACAAACGGGGAAGATAAAGCAGAGCCGAGTGATGGCGGAAAATCTCTGTTCCTGACTTGGCAGCTGCTCCGTTCCAGTACAAAGAGCATCTGTCACTGGTGTAGAAAATAACTGGGGGGAAGTCTATAGAAAATTACTGCATGCAGCAAACAGGCAGGTATAGGAAGCTGGGAAACGCTCAGTAGGTGGAGGTACGTTCAAGATACAGAAACGAACACACACCTTTAATCAGACCCAGTAGATCTGTCAACAGCGCTGTCAACACACTACTGAGATGCTCCCATGTGTGTTTCAGAGCAGACGTGACCAAACAACACAAGCCTCTATCCATGAAGTCTTCAGGACGACATGAGTGAAACTGTTTTTTTTTATATAAAATGGACACAAATCCTCTAAAGGCCTCTACTCACTAACTCAAACCAAAGATACCAACGGTGAGAGAATGGTGGTGGTATCTTTGGTCTGAGCTCTAAATCTGTGGTCCTTCATCACTGTGAGGCAGGTTCAAGGACGGCTGTTGTCATGGTGACCAAAGACAAGCTGCCATAAAATTCTGACTGTCAGAAATTCTGGGTGATCATCTCACAGTGTGATGCTGCTGGACCTACGACAACTAACTGACCAATAGAAATGCAGGATGAAATGACGTACTGATCAATAAACCCAGATAGTTGATTTATGGAGACAAAACACATCAAAACTAGGATGTGGGATTTAAACAGAGAAGAAATGTGTTTTGTTGGAAAATTACAGACCATAACAGTAGATGCTAATGTAAAATGCTAGTAGATGCTAACAATTACTAACTTCAAGCTCACTTTGCACAACTAGTATCCCAGATTGTCCTCTCATTCCGAAGCACTACCGCATCCATATCCTCCTCCTACTCCTTTTATTGGGATTTCTCTCCAAACATGAATGTCAGCAGGGTGAGGGTTCTGTTCATGTTTGGCTAGTTTCCCTGTGATTGTAGGGTTCATGTTTGGCTAGTTTCCCTTTGATTGTAGGGTTCGTGTTTGGCTAGTTTCCCCGTGATTGTAGGGTTCATGTTTGGCTAGTTTCCCTGTGATTGTAGGGTTCATGTTTGGCTAGTTTCCCTGTGATTGTAGGGTTCATGTTTGGCTAGTTTCCCTGTAATTGCAGGGTTCATGTTTGGCTAGTTTCTCTGTGATTGTAGGGTTCATGTCTGGCTAGTTTCTGTGATTGTAGGGTTCATGTTTGGCTAGTTTCTGTGATTGTAGGGTTCATGTTTGGCTAGTTTCTGTGATTGTAGGGTTCATGTTTGGCTAATTTCTCTGTGATTGTAGGGTTCATGTCTGGCTAGTTTCTGTGATTGTAGGGTTCATGTTTGGCTAGTTTCTGTGATTGTAGGGTTCATGTTTGGCTAGTTTCTGTGATTGTAGGGTTCATGTTTGGCTAGTTTCTGTGATTGTAGGGTTCATGTTTGGCTAGTTTCTGTGATTGTAGGGTTCATGTCTGGCTAGTTTCCCTGTGATTGTAGGGTTCATGTTTGGCTAGTTTCCCTGTGATTGTAGGGTTCATGTCTGGTTAGTTTCCCTGTGATTGTAGGGTTCATATTTGGCTAGTTTCCCTGTGATTGTAGGGTTCATATTTGGCTAGTTTCCCTGTGATTGTAGGGTTCATGTTTGGCTAGTTTCCCTGTGATTGTAGGGTTCATGTTTGGCTAGTTTCCCTGTGATTGTAGGGCTCATGTTTGGCTAGTTTCCCTGTGATTGTAGGGTTCATGTTTGGCTAGTTTCCCTGTGATTGTAGGGTTCATGTTTGGCTAGTTTCCCTGTGATTGTAGGGCTCATGTTTGGCTAGTTTCCCTGTGATTGTAGGAGCTCAGTTTAGGCTTCAGTTGTTTATTTTTCATGGATGGACGGCGTACGCTGATGACGTTTTATTCTTTGTTCATGTCAACTCACGTACATCGTAGGCTGAGATTCAGCTGCGTTTTCATCGTTAATCTGCACAGAGCAAACTTCACATCGTGCCCAAAGATTATTAGATTCATGTTGTACAGCAGAGCAAGCTGGGAACTTATAGGATTGGTAAAATCACAGTGTGTAGAGGCCTTATCTTGTTAGTGTGACTTCAGTGGAAGCAGCAGGTGTTTGTCTGTGTGGTATTAAATCTAAAATGTTGTGGGTTATATTAAGTTTAGTCTCTTCTAATTGTTGAAACAGGCTTGATATCCAGTTGTTAAGGTCTTTATTTCTGTGTAGCTGTAAGCAGAAAAGTCTCATGTTTCTTGGCTGTCAGTCAGATGCAGGCGGAGATGCAGCAGACAGGCTTTGACATGAAAAACAGATAAAATACATTAAACTATCATGTTAGTGTTTTAAAACGGGATCCATCAAAGTGTGAGTGAAGATAGAGATGGATGGTTAATTGCACAGAGAACGGTGGAGCTCTGTTGTGGAATCCAGGATCAATGTCAAACAGAAATACTTTCAACTTCAGATGGCTGCTGAGGCTTTTCTGTGTTCCTTCAAATCAAGACTGCAGCTGATAGCCGAAGGACGTTAGTCAAAGTAAATGATAAAAACATACATCAGGAAAAAACTTATCTGGAATGTCAGTATGAATGAAGAAGGCCAGAAGTTGTGATAAACGGCAGCAGAAAGGTTCAGTTTGAGCTGTGGTTGGTGTAATCAGTATGTGAGTCAACAGCCTGATTTACAGTCCAGCACTGCATTCCTGCTCTCAGCTGTGATTAGCATGAGGGCTAGCCTGCAGGCCATGGGTGTGTGTGTGCACCTGCCTATCAGCTTTCTACATGACTTCATGATAAAAACACACACCTGGACCTAACAGGACTTCTTCACTGTCCACAGACAGAACTTTACTCTGCTGTGTCCAGTTCTGTGCACTTTTAATGCCTGAAGAATAACCAGGGAAAGGAACAAACTTTGAGTTCAGAAAGTTGTTTACTTTTGTGTTCTTTTCATTTTCTACCTGCTGCTTCAGATTTTTTTTATCTACATTAAAATCTCCTGCATGATGTTCTGTGGGGAACTTTGGGTCTCTGGGAGTCCAGAGGGGTCTGACACCAAGACGTTGGATCCGTTGGGCCCTGTAGGATGTGGGTTAAACTTGATCATTCTGGGATGGTCCAGCCAACATCCAGGACTCTTTGCTGTTTCTGTGAAGGTTTTGGGGTGTGATGGGGTGAATTATCCTGCTAGAGGAGACCACTATCGTCATGAGAGGGGGTTCTTGTTACTTAGAACCCACGGTTTCCCAGCAGAACATTGCTTTGTAAGGTTTTAATGTTGTGGCTAAGTGTTATAGAAATCTCCCAGGATCTGATCTAGGACTAAGATGGACTCAGCAGAGTATGTACCTCCTGTTCAACCTAAACCATGAAGTCCTCATCCAGTTCTTAACAGTTCACAACCAGGTCTGTTCTGTGCACTTTAGTGAAGGTAGAATTAAATCAAACCAGACATGTCATTTTTCTCTCACCAACTTTTTCATCCTCTGTGTTACTTTGCTCATAAAGCTTGATGGTTAACATTAGAAATGAGAAAAGAAAATGCTAAAGGTCAGTCTATAGTTACTCTCTTTGGTGACCTGCCCCTTTGGTGGGATTTGTTTTTATTTCTGCTGTTGTGACCTCATAAATATGGATTAGTGTTACGGCCTCTGGTGGTCGTGTGTTTGGAGATGGACGTTCTCCAGCTTCTGTGTCTGGATGTTTTGTGGAGAGATGATTGATTCCACCTGGATGAAGACTGAGCTCCAGATCCCACCTGGAACTCATGAGGAGTGATTATCCTGGAGCTCCAGACCTCCTCCCAGCCCTGGTCCTCCACACCTCCAGACCCATCTGATTGGTCCACCAACACAACTCCTCCTCCCAGAAGACCCCAGCAGTCACCACACACCAGTTTAAATCTGCACCCAGAAGTCTCAGCCTGGTTGGCTGGTTTGCTGGAACCAGTTCATCCTGGTGCCTCTTTGTTTGTATTCTGGTTTGGTCTGTAGGTTCTGGATCCATTGAGGGGTGATTACGGACATTTAGAGCTTCTGTTGGTGGCTGATAATTCAGTGAGGAGCCTCCAGTCTTAGTGGAGACTGTTAGCAGTCTGATAACTTCGTGAGAAGCTATTTGGTAACTTGAGTCTTTGTGTTTGGTGGATTAAATATGTTCTGAGGCAGCAGTTTAGTTTAGTTAGTTCTGTGCACTATTCAATCATTTATTAGTTTGTGTTACTTGTGGTGGGTGTTGCTTCTGTGTTTAGGTTTGGATAGGGAGTTCAGTTTTTCTGTTTGTGTGTAGCTAGATGAGATACTCTGTTGGCCTTTGTTTGGTTTTATTTTGTTCTTTGATTTAGCAGCACCCACCAATCTTTTCTTTGGTTGACCACTTTTATGTCGACTTTGCTACTGAGCAACAAATCCCTTTACCTGAACCAATAACATCTGGTGATTTCATTACACCCAGCTGACCCTGGAGGTGGATCATAACAGATTATTCAGACTTTAATCACTCTTTTTATCACTCTTAGATAGATATTCCTTTCTGGAATACAAATGGAGGCACCACATACATTCAAAAAAACTAGAAAATGTGAAAAAAAAAACCCTGTCAGTTTCTACACTTGGTATTGTTGATGTTCTATGAGGGTTCTGTAAGGGTTCTAGATAACGGTCTTGAAGCTTTAGGAGTTAATTGTATCACCAACTGGATTCCTTATGAATAAAAATCTCCATATGCTTCTGAATAATGAGCAGCTTTTCATGTATGCATCATGACGTACAATACTGCCTGATGATATGCTACCACATGAGCTAATCTCAGCTCGCCAGATGTCTCATTGCATATTCCTCACAAGCATTTATCTCATTTCTCTAAACATAAGACTGGTGATTGAGACATCTGTGTCTGGTAGGACCACCTGATCTCAGGTAGCCTCTGCTGTAATACAGCACTTCTTCTTGTTTCACTCCAGTAAGACAAGTTTTCTGGTGATAAATTTCATGTAATTCTAGTTTTTAGGGTAGCATCAATCTTGTTAGTGATCCTTTATTTAGAGCCATTCAATTAGAGGAAGAAGAAGGTAAAGGAAAGCTCCAAGGATACGGCTGTACTGGCCAAAAAACAAAGAACTAAAAAACCAAATGGACCAGTAGAGACAACATCCAACATGAAGACAGTGTGGATAATAAAAACATGAGTGGCACCAGGAAATGACTATGCAAGATGAGAAGAAGGTCGGAGATGCTGGTTGGTTGCAGCGTTTTTAACTGCATGTGTGCATGTATCACTTTCTCTTGTTGTAGAAAAAACCCCTAAGACGGAGGCAAAAAGATGACAACCAGCATTTTCCACATCCGTTAGCCTTCTACTGAGGGTATTTATCAAGCCTGAGCTGAGGGTGCTGACATTAAGGTTTCAGTGGGTTCGTAGGATTACCTGCATGATTCTTATCACCTGCACTGGCTCTAACACCCGTAATGTAATCACCATCAGTGACAAGATGAAAGAAGCTCCACTTGATACTCTTTAGCGCTTTATCTGCATACCACAACTGTTGGTGAAGGTTAAATCTTTCAGGGACGCACAAACTAAACAAATAGTTCCACCAATAAATGTACTGTGTTGTTTAGAAATCACTCATCGTTTGCTTTTTAATGTGCTGACTGTAACATCTAGAAATATAGAGATGAAAATGAAAACATGTACAGGAAGGAGACTGGGAATGCCATCTTTGTTAAGACTAATGACTGGACAAAAACCAACGCAGAGTTAAAAGTTGAACAGGGTTTATTGTGAGGATAATAATGAAGGTGAGATGATGGAATGCTGGATGGAAGGCAGGATGACTTGGTGGACTTGGAGCAAAAGAGATAAGAGGTTATGGTTAAGGTAAAACATGAGGAACCAAAGAAGTGGACAAAAGACGTGAGGAATCCTCAGTGTTTATACCCCACAGGTAGAACAATTCGGCAATGAGTCTTTGTAGAACTGGGCTTTAAAACGGAATCCTGATGGGAAATGAGAAGGAGTTGCGTTAACACACACACAGAGTGACACAAACACAAGAGAAAAATAAGGAAATTAGGTAAAAACCCAGAGCCATGACCTTGAGCATCTCAATCTAGGAGTCTGAAAGTGAAGCACCACTTCTACACTCTTGCAAAGTCTCCAATTTATTGCATGTGATGGGATGAAATTGGGATTCGCAGCTTTCTAGGCTTAAAGCTTATCAGCCGAGAAAGGTCACGAAGAGTCAGCTGGGGTGACGACGTAGGAAGGAGCAGCATCAGCTAAATTAAACCGGCAAAAACGGGCGTCATGAGAGCAAGAAGGGGAACTGAAGCTCCCCCATAAATCTGCAGCCTTTTAGATAATAAGATGAGTGGTGACTATAGAAAATGGAGAGTGAGGACATTTCACTTAACCTCTCGGTTAATCTGTCCTCACATGGAAGTGGCTTCCGTCGTTCAATCTCATCCCAGTTGTCTTTGTGTTGACGGCTTTACTTCATCCATCCAGGGGCCTCCTTCCCTTCGCCTCGGGCCCCATGCAGAGGCAGGTCCAGGCAGGTTCCTCCCTCCAAGCCTCAGTCTAAATAAGATTTGCTTAATCCCATAGTATATATGAAAGCTGTGGTCACCTTATTAAGACTTTGTGCTTGTGTTAGAAATCTCCAATCAACCTGATACCATCATGGAAATCCACTGGAGGATTTGTTTAGTGCAGAGAAGCAGCCTGAAGAGGGAAAAAAAGCGAGGGGAAAACTTTCTATTCTGAGAAACTGACATAAATAAAGAGCAGCACAAAAGTTTTGGATGTTTAGATTCTTTTCCATCACTAAAAATATCATCCAGAGAACAGGTGGTGATTTAAAGGCACAAGGAGTGACACCAACCAATAATCTGATTTAGTTCACTCTGTATATATTAACACTGGTTCTGCCTAAAAGTTCAGCATACTTCTGCATGTTTTGTACACATTTCTGGAGAGGAGTTCTGTCATTCTTCTCAGCCGGTCAGAGCTAAATGGGTTGTGTTGCTAAAACATTTCTCTTTAAATGCCCTAAAGGTGTTCTGTTGGATTCAGGTCTGGTTCAGACGCACAGTTCAGCTGGTCGACAGTGTGCTCTGGATGGTTACAATGCCGTCATTTTCCTCATCTTGCCAGCCAGTATTTTGGTTTATCTACAAGCAATCATGGTCCCATTTATGAATTTCATCTCACTAACACCTTTTGCACTCATGCAGACTCATATCATCACACTTCACTGTCAGGACAATGCATCCACTGTGGCAGTCCTGGTCAGCTTCCTGCCAGAACTGCTGGTTCCCATTGAAGATAAACAAATTTATCTTGGTGTCATCTGGCCAAAGAATATGCTCCTAATATCTATCAGGTTTCTATTCGTGTTCTTTAGCAGTGATGTCTAGTGGAATCTGTGGGTCCTGTGGGTTCCAGGGGGACCTACCTAGATCAGGCTGATCCTGGACCATCCCACAGATGCTCAGTGAGATCTGGATCTGGGGAGTGTGGAACCCAGGTGAACATCTTAGCTCTGTCGTGTTCCCCAGGTTCTCCTGAGCAGTTTCTGTGGTGTGTCGGGGTTCAATGTCCTGCTGAGGGTGGAAACTGGCATCAAGGACTGCTGAAGCCATGGGAAGAGTGGGGGGCGGGGGGGAGTTGGTTGACCTCCAGCGTTTAGGTGGTGGAACATGTCAAACACCCACATGAATGTCAGGGCTCAAGGTTTCCCAGCAGAACATTGCATCATAACAAGATGATGGATGTTCTTCACGTCGCGACCCTTATTTTAAATTACTCCTTAAACCCACTTATACAGACTCGCCTCCAGTAAAGTTCTCTTTTAATTCTATTTTATGCCTTTTAAAATGTTCACTGATTGTCGTCCCTCTTGCTAACCTCCTGATCTTCATCTATTTCTATCATTTATTTTCTATTCAGCTTCTCTCTTAACCCCCTGATGTGATGTCGTCCTTTTAACCAGCTTTAATCAGCTATCCATTCTGTACGTTTCTGTTATTTTTTTATGTTCTACCTGTCAAAGCACTTTGTGAATGTTCTCCTTAAAAAGTGCTATACAAATAAAGTTACTATTATTATTATTATTACTATGTCAGTGGTCATGATGTTGTGGCTGATCGGTGAATGTTTTCACTGTTGTTCCACTGAGTTTCACGTTGGGGCCTTATTTTCAACACAGTCTTTCTTAAGTATTTGCTTTTGATGTTAATAAGAAAAAATATTCCATTTGTTAACTTAAAACTGCATCACTCCTATTGTATAATGTACCTTCCTGTTAGCTACAAACTTACAGTCGTCTCTTTAGTCACCGTAGTTTTGTAAAACCAGTCTTTATTCTGCTGTGTTTGTCCTTTCATGTTTGACTGATTTAGTTTGACTTTTTATTTCCTAATGTTTGTTTTGCTTCATCCATTAGATTACACCATATTTCTCTTACAGTTATTAATAATCTTTCTCTAGAATCACTGACTTCATCTTAAAGAAGAGATTAATCAGCCTGATCTGCTCAGGCAGGTTGTTCCAGAGCCTCAGGGCCCCGACTGGAAATTCTCCATCCTCCTGTTTAGAGCTGACAGATTAAAGACAAGTTAAAACTACTTATTATTGTATTTAAAGTTCAGAAATCTGAGAGACAGAAAGGCTGCTCTAAAGATGTTCATACGTGTGATTCTAAGTGAAATCAAGCTGCTGTGTTTTGTGCAGTCTGCATTTAATCTGTAGAGTTTGGTTGGGTACTGACAGGTTACAAAATCCAGAGCAAACATTTTTTCTCATTGGCACAGATCTGACCAGTGGATTGAATATGTAGTTCTTGAATTTTCTTCTGTAGTGGTAATAAGAATTTTTGTCCCCAGTTTCTGTTTTTTCTTGTTTCTGTATCTATGCCAAACTTTGATTAATCATAAATGTACACATGAAATATTTTTAGCTGTTGCCTCAGTTTGCGCTGCCAAATGACAAACGACCATCGATTTGTCCTTTCTTTGACCTTATATGCAGTCATGCCACCCATAAAATTAATGCATTTGATCTCTAAATACCTTCACATTAACATGAGTGACTGACCAATATTCTATGAGAAACATATCCATTAATAACTGCATATGAACTACAAATCACCCAACTTCTGCAGATAAATAAATGTCCAAAAGTCTTCAGTTTGGGAAACTTTCTTCAACTGCGACTCTGTGTACTTCTGGAGTCCCTCAGGGCTCTACGTTGGGCTCAGTCCTGTTTTATTCTATGCCATCTTTGGGGTGTATATTTAAGAAACATCATATTCCTTCTCATTGTTTACAGATGACATACCGATCTATACGTCTGTAAAAATAAAGAATACAGAATCAGTGCTTAGATGCTTGGAAGACATTAAACTCTGTATGGATCAGATCATCAGTGAAAATAACAGTGAGATCGTTGTGTTTGGTCGAATGGACCATTTGGAGAATCTGATGATGCTATTAGTCTTTCAGCATCTTTCTGTAAAAAACCTCAGAGTGATCTCTGACAGCTTCAGTTGTCAAAACTCATTTTTTTCAAGACTTTTAGCCAAGGTGAATGTCTGTCAATAGATTTTAAAAAACACTTCTATTCTATACTGAAACAGTAAGACTATTGTAATTCTTTGTATTTTTACATTACAGTCACGTGTTAGTGTATTTGTTCAACCCACAACGCTGAAAAATGCTTCTGTGGCAAAGTTGTGCCTCTTTAAGTTTATTCATTGTATATATGAGGAGTTTGCATCCCTATTCCGTTACTTTGAAGACATATGAATGTGAGCTCTGAATTATTCTCAGTATCCCAACCGGAGAAAACAACCTTCTGGCCTGGCAGGTAGAGGCAGGATGGAAATGGATGCGCCATAAACCACGCTGGTGTTTGAGCAGTAAATCTCTCCACAGCTTGGTGGGCTGACAGAGGAAGGAAAGGTGTGATGGATGGAGGAGTAATGGAGAGACCAAGATGGGAGGATAAGAGAAGGTCATGCATTTCACAACCTCCAGCTGCAGAAAGGAACAGCTGACTGGAGGGCAAATGTGGAGTTTGGGCCATCATTTGTAAAAGTCCAAAGCCACAGAAGTTTGTTGGTGAAGAATGAAGGAGTGACACGTGGCATGTTTAGTGTTCAGAAGGTTACTGGTTCCAGGCTGTTCTTCCATATCTGACCCCAAACATCACTTTAGCCCAAATATTTACAGAGAAAACATCTGCTTGCAGTGAAGGAAGGAACTTGGAAAACAGTGATTATCATTCATAAGAAGAGAAATCTGTAATGAAACAGACTCCAGAAATCATTTATTTAGGTTTGTTTGAGGGGAAAATAAAGATGTGAAAGTGCCAGATGTTGAAATTTTGGTGGGAGATACTGAAAAAAAAATCACTTTTGAGGGTGTAACTGTTGTTTTTAAAGATAAACTACTGTCATTTCAAACTGGAAAAGACTTTATGAAACTAGAGACCAGAATCATAAAGATTTTTGGATTCAAATGACAAAAATCATAGAATACATAACTGTAGAATCCATATTCAGAAACTCCTCTTAAACCTGCATATAGTGAGGAAATTTTTTTTTCACCTTTTGAGACTTTAATTCTTCCTCTAAGCACTGAGTTTCTCATTTATCTTGACCATCAGACTCATTTCTTGGATGCTTCTTCCCCATCTCCCTTCGGACTGCTTCTGTCTTCAGTCCTGCAAACCAATCATTGCTCGTTGACGTAAAATCGTGACCAGTGCTGCAGCGCAAGAATGTCACCAGGGAAACCAGATTTAAATCTGGTTAAATTCAAAATAATGGGAGATTTAGCTGGTGCTGGGCTTAATGGTGTAAAATAGTTGGGTCAAGGCTTTGATGTCAAGTCAAATTTATCTAAAGCACATTTAAAAACAGCAAGACCTGAACCAAAGTGTTTTGCAATTAAAGCAACAAAAACATAATAAAACATGATTATCTAAAGAGAAATCTGAATAACAAGATGGTAAAATGATAAACAATACAATACAATAAAGAACTTAGGAGCTAAATCCAATGCCAACACATTTAAAACCCGAAAAACAAACAATAAAATCTTTGTGTGGCACAATGGATGGAAATTAGCCCGGTGCTAAATCCAGCGTATTTACTGCAACCTTGTGTAAACTATTATGAGATTGCTGTTTCGTTAATATGCACTGTCCCGTCCAAAAAAATTAAAAAGTCATCTTAAAACAAACAGGAAAGCCAGTGGAGTGGATGGAGGCCAGTACTGGAGTTTTGTGTCACTCTTTTTTTCCCCTGTTAAAAGACAAGCAGCTACATGCTGTTGTTAACCCTAAACCTCCCTACATACAAAAATTACAATAGTTTTACCATGTTATAATTAAAGCCAGGCCTTTTTTTAAAATCTATATCACAGAGACAGATATTCACCTTGGCTAAAAGTCTTGAAAAAAATCTAAGCTGTCAAAGATCACTCTGAGGTTTTTAACAGAAGGATGCTGAAAGACTAATGGCATCATCAGATTCTCCAAATGGTCCAGTCGACCAAACACAACGATCTCACTGTTATTTTCATTAAGATTTCACATCTGATCTATTCAGGTTTTAATATCTTCCAAACATCTAAGCACTGATTCTGTATTCTTTATTTTTACAGACGTATAAATTGGTATGTCATCTGTAAACAATGACAAGGAATATGATGTTTCTTCAATATACACCCCAAAGATGGCATAGAATAAAACAGGACTGGGCCCAACGTAGAGCCCTGAGGGACTCCAGAAGTACGCAGAGTCGCAGTTGAAGAAAGTTTCCCAAACTGAAAATTTTTGGACATTTATTTATCTGCAAAAGTCCTGCATTCTAGGTTTAAATTACACAACAAACCTATTGTTTCACCATCACAACATGAACGCCTACACCAGCACAGCTTCATTTGTCTGTTACACATCCCTCAGAGTTCAGCTGATGGACACAATCCAGACAAGGAGTTCATCGTCAGACCCACAGAAACAGAGTGAGAAGCTGCAGCAGATGAATCTGACCAACGAGGTCATGGAGAACCAAGCAGAAGATCCAAGCAGAGCAGCAAAGGAGCTGAAGTTGTTTGAACCACGAACCTCTGCAGATAACTGAAGAGCCTCCTGCAGGTTGAGGCAATAGTTCAGTCTTTAGTCCGTGATCATCCATCGTGGTGCCAAACTGGACCAGGACTCACCAGAAACCTCTCAGAATCCACCAATCTGACTTCAAACCCCACAGAAGAAACTCTGCAGCAGATCTGAGCTGTTTATAAGTTTTATTCCACATAAAGTACTACCTTTAGTGACTAAAGTTTAGTCCAAATACTTGTGGTTTGCAAGGCTTACTGCAAGTACAATACTAGTTTTAGTTTAAATATGTTAGATACAACAGGACTGTGGTTAATAAGTTTAGGGTTACCAGTTTCTAACCAGTTTAGGTTTAAGCAAAAAAAAAAAGAACTTGGTTAGATTAGAAAGTGGTCGTCTTTACATAAAAACACGGTTAAAGGTTTGGGAAACACTGCATGGTTGAACAGGACAACAATGTTTACTGTCTGTTTGGAAATGCAGATATTTTCTCACCTTATTTCTCTTTTACTCTCCTCATAAAAAATGCAGGACTAGAAGGTGTAAAGACGTCATGGTTTGGATTATTTGCTGTTGTTCTTGGGTTAGCACATTACAGAAAAGAAGAGGAAGAAGACATTCACCTTATCCAGTTGACCATTGACAGATCTCACACAGAGTTACAAATGGAGCTCAGATGATCTTACTAATCTAATTTTACTAATATCTGCTAAACAAGCAGAAACACTCTTCAGCAACAGATGAATGGAAACACACATCCTGACAATAAAACCACTACAAAGACTTTGGAGCAGCTGAGTCCTTGTATTTCAACTGAAACAGGTGTCCGTCTGCAGGAATTATTCTAAACAAGCTGCAAAAGAGCTTGCTTCAGGCGCTATTATGTCTTTTTATGTGTACTTCATTTATCTTTCTCTTTTTAAAACAGATGGATGCATTCATAAACACAGGAGAACACAGCAGCAGCTCTCTGGTGCAGCAGCAGAAGAACGGTTACGCTCTGGGCCTGATGATGGTTCAGATATCTGCTCCAGTGCTCCAGAAGAATGAGGCAGCATTAGAACAAAGTCCCGTCTGTAACATCATCTTCATCCCTGAGAGCCTCGAGACGTCCTTATTCAACTCCAGAACTCAAGACTGTTTCAGGAGAAAATGTTTTTTACACAGTGTTGTTTCCATTACATCTTCCTAATGTGGACATTCCAAAGAGAGGCACACTTTTTCCTGTAATACTTTAATATTTTGATGTTTTCTTTCAATTCTTCAGCCCTGTTCTTTTGCTCTTCTTATAATGTTATGTAAAGCACCATCTGAGGATTATAAATACTGAAATGACTACACAAGATTCATCTAAGTGTCATCAGTCTAATAAATCTAGTTAACAGTTGAATTAGATAAGATAGTCCTTTATTTCTGCCCACGCCAGGGGAAATTCACATTGTTACAGCAGCTTATGTAGCAATAGACGTAGTAATAGAAATAAAATAATAATAGAACAGTAGTAATAATATTTACAACATGTACAGGGATGAGAAATGAGGATGAAATAGTGCAGTATTGACAGACTGTAAGACAATGCAATATAAAGCGGCTTGAAAAAATAAGTTTAAAAAGTGCAAAGATGTAGCAGTGCAATAATGTCTGTGCATATTTTATGGTTTGGGATGATATGATATGAGTGCAGTTTATGTTAACATCAGCCAGTGATGCTGATGTTGTTCAGTCTTACAGCAGATGGAATGAAGGACCTGTGATAGCGTTCCTTCTTGCAGGGTGAATGTCTCAGTCTGCTGCTGAAGGAGCTGCTTAAAGACCCCACAGTGTCATGCAGTGGGTGAGAGGGATTGTCCATGATGGATGTGAGCTTTGCCAACATCCTCCTCTCACCCACCTCCTCTATGGAGTCCAGGGAACAGTCCAGGACAGAACCTCCTCCTGACCTTCTGTTTAGTCTCTTTCTGTCCCTTTCAGTGCTCCCTGCTCCCCAGCAGACCACTGCATAGAAGATAGCAGACGCTACCACAGAGTCGTAGAATGTCCTGAGCAGAGTCCTGCACACTCCAAAGGACCTCAGTCTCCTCAGCAGGTGGAGACGACTTTGGTCCTTCTTGTACAGAACCTCTGTATTGTGTGTCCAGTCCAGTTTATTGTTGAGGTGAACACCCAGGTATTTGTATGTGTCCACCATGTCAATGTCCAAACCCTGGATGTTCACCGGTGCAGTCTGGGGTGTCCTCCTCCTGCTGAAGTCCACGATCATCTCCTTCATCTTACTGGCGTTGAGCTGCAGCTGGTTTCGCTCACACCAGTCAACAAAGTCAGAGATGACCGTCCTGTACTTCCTCTCATCCCCTTTAGATACACACCCAACAATGGCTGTATCATCGGAGAACTTCTGGAGGTGACAGCTCCCAGAGTTATAATGGAAGTCCGATGTGTACAGGGTGAAGAGAAAGGGGGAGAGCACTGTCCCCTGTGGACCTCCATGCTGCTGACTACCACATCAGACACACAGTCCTGAAGCCTCACGTACTGTGGTCTGTTGGTGAGGTAGTCGATGGTCCAAGCAGCCAGGTGACAGTCTACTCCTGCTCCTTCAAGCTTCACCCTGAGCAGAGAAGGCTGGATGGTGTTGAAAGCACTGGAGAAGTCAAAGAACATGACCCTCACAGTGCTGCTGGGGTTCTTCAGGTGAGTCAGTCAGTGATCTGTGCAGCAGGTAGATCACTGCATCATCCACTCCAATGTTCGGTTGGTAGGCGAACTGCAGTGGATCCAGATACTGGCTCACCTGGGGACGGAGGTTCTTGAGGACGATCCTCTCCATGGTCTTCATCAGGTGAGAAGTGAGGGCCACAGGTCTAAAGTGGTTAGGCTCCCTGGGGTTCCTGGTCTTAGAGACAGGAACCAGGCAGGAAGTCTTCCATAACAGAGGAACCCTCTCCAGACTCAGGCTCAGGTTAAAGATGTGCAGCAGCACCTGACAGAGCTGGTCTGCACAGTCTCTAAGGAGTCTGGAGCTGATTCCATCAGGACCTGCAGCTTTCCTGGTCTTGATCTTTTTAAGTTCACTTCTCACCTGATCAGCTGTTATGGAGAGGCAGGCGGAGGGTGGCAGGGGGAGGGGTGATGGTGGTGGTGGGGGGTGAGACGAGGAGGGGTGATGGGGCTGTATGCGGAGTCCGGAGGTGGTAGAAGACGGGGGTCGGAGGAGGGGTGCTGTTGGTGGTGGTGGTGGTAGAGAGCTGAGGTGTGAAGAAGGAGCTGGCTGGTCGGTGCTTTGATGAGAGGGGGGAGGAGTGGGAGCAGAGTCAAATCTGTTAAAGAACAGATTCAGCTCATTGGCCCACTCCTGGTCTCCTGCTGCAGCTCCCCTCTCATGGCCTCTGCTGTAACCAGAGATGGATCTCAGGTCTCTCCAGACCTCCCTTGTGTTATTGTCCTGCAGGTGAGATTCCATCTTGGTCCTGTAGCTGGCCTTGTCCGCCTTGATCTTCTTCTTTATCTCCTTCTGCACCCTCCTCAGCTCCTCTTTGTCCCCAGATCCAAAAACCCTCCTCTTCTCCTTCAGCAGGGTCTTCAGTTCCAGGGACACCCAGGGTTTGTTGTTAGAGAAACACCATACTTTCCTGGTCGGTACGACGTTCTCTGCACAGAAGTTAATGTAGTCCGTGATAGTGTCAGTCAGTGAATCAATGTCCTCCCCGTGTGGACCACACAGCACATCCCAGTCTGTGGTCTCAAAGCAGTCCTGCAGCACCTCAGTGGCCTCGTCAGACCACTTCTTCACATACCTGGTGGTGGGGGGTTGTTTCTTCACCATAGGTATGTAAATGGGCTGCAGTCTCACCAGGTTGTGATCTGATTGGCCCAGCGGGGGGGAGGGGGGAGGAGCTGTATGCATCCTTGATGTTTGCATACAGCAGGTCCAGGGTTTTATTGTCTCTGGTATGGCAGGTCACGTACTGGGTGAACGTGGGGAGAGTGGCAGAGAGCGATGCATGATTAAAGTCTCCTGAGATGATGATAAGAGACTGAGGGTGAGATGTTTGCAGCTGGGACACTACACTGTGGATGAGTTCACAGGCTGCAGCCGCATCAGCCGAGGGAGGGATGTACACAGTAATGGCTATTAAATGTGAATACTCCCGGGGCAGATAGAACGGACGCAGACTGACCACCAGTAATTCTACATCCTCAGTGCAGAGCTGCTCTTTAACGCTAATGTGTCCAGCATTACACCATCTCTCATTCACATACATCGCGAGGCCCCCACCCTTTCTCTTACCACTCTCCCTCACGTTTCGGTCCGCTCTGACCAGATGGAATCCATCCAGAGTTAAAAGTGAGTCTGGCGTGAGTTTGTTCATCCATGATTGTTACTTCTAGGCTTGACTACTGTAATTCCTTATTATCAGGTTGTCCCAATAGCTCTCTGAAACATCTACAGCTGATCCAAAATGCTGCAGCCAGAGTACTGACAGGAGTTAGAAAGAGAGATCATATTTCTCCTATATTGGTTTCTCTTCATTGGCTTCCTGTTAAATCTAGAATAGAATTCAAAATCCTTCTTCTGACATATAAAGCTCTTAACAACCAATCTCCATCATATCTTAAAGACCTGATAGTACCATATTATCCTAGCAGAACTCTTCGCTCTCAGACTGCAGGCTTACTTGTTGTTCCTAGAATCTCTAAAAGTAGAATGTGAGGCGGAGCCTTCAGTTATCAGCTCCTCTCCTGTGGAACCAGCTCCCAGTTTGGGTTCTGGAGGCGGACACCCTCTCTATTTTTAAGACCAGGCTTAAAACCTTCCTTTTTGACAAATCTTATAGTTAGGACTGACTGGGGGACCCTGAGGGGGTCAGCTGGAGTCTTCCTCTTGGACGTCCCTTAGTTCTGCCCCTAGTTATGCTGCTATAGGCCTAGGCTGCTGGAGGACCTCTCTGGATGCACTGAGCCCTTCTCTATCTACCATTATATTTAATATACAGTATATATACCATTATTGCATTACACTCACTCTGTTTCTCCCTGTGTCCTTTCTCTGAGTGTCCCTGATCCCAGAGCTGGATGCTTCAGATCTGTGGTGGTTCTCCCACCAACTGGCCTAATCTCCATCTGTGGGATGCTGCTGCTGCTGACCTTCCTCCAGCCCACTGCTTCCACCTGCCCATTTCCATCAATCTACTCTGCATCACCCTCACTATACTTGATTTGCTCGTCTACATATTTTTGAATTTACCACCAGCTATATATGTAGCATATTTAATGCCAGAGCCATACACCATAGCAGTAAACTATAATCAGTTTCCATGTTAGTTGTACTTTGCATGTATCGTCTGTCTTATCATGCATGTATCAAATTGTGTGTTTTATGGTCCTTGTGTCCCCCCCCCACCTCTCTATCTCTATCCCTCTACCCCTCCACCTCTATACCTCTTCTGTCCCTCTCAACCCGTCCGGCCAGCAGCAGATGGTTTCCCCACATTAGAGCCGGGTTCTGCTCCAGGTTTTTTTCCCTGTTAAAAGGGTGTTTTCCTGCCACTGTCTCCTTAGGGCTGCTCTGGGGGTTCAGGCATGTGGGTTCTGTAAAGCGTCTCGAGACAATTTGACTGTAATTGGCGCTATATAAATAAAATTGAATTGAATTGAATTGAATTGAATTGAATTGAATTGAATTGAACTGAATTGAATTGAATTGAATTGAACTGAATTGAATTGAATTGAACTGAATTGAATTGAATTGAACTGAATTGAATTGAATTGAACTGGTGGGGCTGCACAGTGGCGTGGTGGTTAGCACTTTCGCCTTGCAGCGAGAAGGTCCCTGGTTCGCGTCCCGGCTTTCCCGGGATCTTTCTGCATGGAGTTTGCATGTTCTCCCTGTGCATGCGTGGGTTTTCTCCGGGTACTCCGGCTTCCTCCCACAGTCCAAAAATATGCTGAGGTTAATTGATTACTCTAAATTGCCCGTAGGTGTGAATGTGAGAGTGCTTGTTTGTCTATATATGTAGCCCTGTGACAGACTGGCGACCTGTCTAGGGTGTCCCCTGCCTTCGCCCGAGTCAGCTGGGATAGGCTCCAGCCCCCCCATGACCCTAATGAGGATTAAGCGGTGTATAGATAATGGATGGATGGATGGATGGATGAATTGAACTGAACTGAATTGAATTGAATTGAATTGAATTGAACTGAATTGAATTGAATTGAATTGAACTGAATTGAATTGAATTGAATTGAATTGAATTGAATTGAATTGAATTGAATTGAATTGAACTGAATTGAATGACCGTGAACATCACGAGGCTGCTCTCCCTATACTCCCACTGCAGCTGGTCAGTGCCGTCAGCTCTTCTAATTAATTAATCAAATCTGAAGGGCTTTGGACTTCCTGATAGTAGAGGTTGGCAGCACTGAATCTTATGCAACATTAAATAGACCAGTATGTATCTTTAAAAACATTAATTTAGAAGATAATAAAAGTAAAACACACATCAATAAGACAGTCTAAATGTGCTAACCATAACTAAAGGAAGCATGTGAGAGAGTCTTTGTGAAATAATGTGTGTCGTGTTAAAAAGATGTGAGGTTTTTACTACCTCAGATTATTTCCCTAAATCAGCTCAACTAAACTGAGGGATGTAGATGAATTATCAAGTTTTACTCCATCCAGCTAATCCTTTCAGTCAGGCTACAGAGATTTTCTAGCAGCTTCAATTGTTTCCTGGCAGGCATTTTGGAGTTTATACAAGATATGTTAATGTCAGTTAATCAATTCAAGATAAATCATTAATAACATCACTGATTAGAGATAAATGAGCTAATAAGCCAAAAGATGAGGAACATGCATGTCAGAGAATGTATTTTACTTTAACTGTAGTGGAGTCTTTAACTGCAGCTGCAGTGTTAGTGTTTCAAGGGTGTTACACAGACTGTAGGCAGTTCCATCAACTGAACATTCGAAATATTAGTGTTTAAATCTATGAATTATTTTGTTATTGCTATTTTAGTTGTGCCCTGCTTTGAATGTTGTGGATGAGTGAGATGTTTTTTGGACTTTATGTGGAATAGACCATTCTAAGGTTTAGCCAGTAACCGCCCACCATGACAGAGACTTCTGTAGCAGTTAATGACCTCCAGGCAGTTTAACTTGGCATAAATTATGTGAGCAACTTCTACAATTCAGATTTGTATTCATTCTAACTTGGAAACTAATCCTGCAAAAGTAGTATGGCTGCCATGAAAAGGTAAACTGATTTAATACGATGCTCAGTTACTACTCTTTTACAACTAACTGAATTAAACAAGATGCGTTGTTCAAGCAACTATTCACATGTTTTACAAGTCGAGATATTAGTTTGTAGATTTTTCTACAGTCCAGAGAGGTTTGATCAGCCGATGTGGGAGAGTGGCAGCCAAGAAAGCGTTGTTTCAGAAGGAGAACAGGACAAAAAGGCCGAAGGCTCACAAAGGTTGGAGTGAAGATCAGTAGAAAAGAATCCTGTGGAGTTTTAAATCAACAAGTAAACAATAAACTCATGACAAGAAGAGCTGGAGAGAGGAACAAGAAAGAATGCTGGAAGCCTTTGGCAGACATGGTGAGCTGCATTTCTGGGGATGTTGCCCAAACTGATGGAATCATGTGTGCTCAACAAAACATTTTTTGATTCATCATCAGTTAAGAAGAAACAGGTTTGTTCTCAAGCATGAAAATGACTCCAAGCCACAGAAAAAGCAGCTGATAAAACACTGACAGTTATACGCTGAATATAACAGAATGCTGAAGAGATAAGAGGAACTGAAGGACTCAGTTTAGTGGACTCTGAATGGTACTGCGGAGATAAAAGCTCCTTGTTTTTCTTCATGTAGCAGGACAGTCTTGCTCTTAACTCACTGAGGGTTGTCAGCCAATCAGTCCGGCTGACCGAGTGTAAAAACTGTGTGCGATACTTTTCCTCGCTCTGTCTCGCACTTGGAGGCTGAGGCCACGCCCCTTGTGAGCGCTTCACTTCCGGTTGTTTTGCTGCGTCTGCTGCTGGCCCCAAACATTTCAGGTGTGGCGCTGGAGCGTTCAATAACCGCGTTGGAGTTGCTGCGGGTAGGTCACTGCTCATGGTGTTACGCATGGTTAATTTAGGATAGGCTCCTGTATGCACATTTACATGCCTGGTTTAATTGTAGGACGCTACTGCGGCTAACCCGCGTCCGACGTGCTCCCTCTTCCGTGTGTGTGTGTGTGTGTGTGTGTGTGTGTGTGTGTGTGTGTGTGTGTGTGTGTGTGTGTGTGTGTGTGTGTGTGTGTGTGTGTGTGTGTGTGTGTGTGTGTGTGTGTGTGTATGTGTGTGTGTGCGCGCGCGCGCGTGTGTCTCACAGCCTTCTGGAGGTACGTGGTCTGCTCTCTGGGGTAAAGCATTACCTTTTAAATTTGCTTTATTAACTTGCATGTTCTGTGTCCCCTGGGTGTTTAGTGGCCATTAGCTTCGCGGCTAACCGCAGTTTAGCTTCGCGGCTAACCGCAGTTTAGCTTCGCGGCTAACCGCAGTTTAGCTTCGCGGCTAACCGCAGTTTAGCTTCGCGGCTATCGCTGTCTGGCCTCCCTGCTGACCAGAACAGCTTGGTTTTAGTTTTTGATTGTTGTTGGATATCTGCACTGTGTATTTTTATGTCGAGCGTCCGGCTCTTGCCTTTTTAAATGATGTATCCAGTGGGGACGCTTTCCCACCCGTTTGATAGGGTTTTTTTTCTCTTTTCATTTGGCCTTGTGGGCTGTATTGGTATAATTTGTTTAGTATTCTTATTTCTGTAGTAATTATTTTGGGTTCTGTATCTTTCTGATTACAATATATGTTTCCTTTGACTTTGTTATTAGGTATATTTTGTAGTTTAACCTTAGATTCTTTTTGTGAGTGTTCCCACTAATTGTGTTGCTTTTATTGCAGAGGCTGCGCACCTGTGGTGGTGTCTTTGGTGGCAGTATCCCTTCCCCATGTGGCTTGTGAATCCTGGGGTGATTTATTTTTTTTTTTTTTTGGTTTGCCCTTCACATATGTGTGATTTATTTGTTTTTATTTATTTACCTGGTGCGCTCTCCCTGGGATCTACCCCCCCCCCGTTGCCACTCTTCCACCCGTTAAGCCAGGTAAGCCGGCCTCTGCCCTGTTGCACTCCCCCTTCCTCTTTTTTAGTATATTTGTCTTAATTAGAGTTTTAATTGGTTGTTAATAAATTCATTGAACTGTGAGTGAACCACGTCTCCTGCCTCAAATGTGTAGCAAACTTGTGTGCCTCTAAGGTGACCATTAGAGGTAGACTAGTTCCTTGAGTGCAATTCCCAAGGTGGCGTTGTCAGCGACTATTTAGAGCTGTTGAGTGAATTCACGCCCGCCTCCTGACATTCTTGTCTAGCCCCAACACTCCACTCGCCACATTCTTTTAACTGGGTGTGTTTTTGAGGAAGCAGATGGAACGATGGGATTTAGAAGCCCAAACTGAACCTATTAAAGTGGGTGACAAAATGCATTTAAAGAGACAAACAGGATGTTAAAAGCAACGACGAGTAGATGGATAATTCCTCCATTACACTTTTTACAGCGCAGTGCTGAATGAATCTGTCCTCTAGCCATATTTATTCCTCATTACAGCCCGAGTCGTGCAATCAGGTGAAGAAAGGAAGCATCTTGCAGAAGAAATGAAAGACAATCCATCCATCTGCGGCACAAATGAGGATCAAACCATATGTTCTCTGGGTGATTTTTAAAAATTTTTTTTTTTTTTTTTAATCAACCATGTGTCCGTGCTTCACATTCGTTTAGTAACTCATGTTGTCAGCTGCTGTTCTACACTGGAGCAGGTCAGTGTAAAAACTGGATGACTCTTAAAAAAAAACAAAAAACTCTACAGTCAGGACAAACATTAAGATTCAGAAACCATCGGATTAATAATTCATGATCGTAGGAAGATTATGAGCAACAAATGTTATGTCATAATCAGCGTCTTATCTTCATATAGCTGCACTCCAATTTAAAAACTCTGATTTCTGCTTCTGTACACATGAACCGACACCGCACCAATAATACAACCAGGTTGAAGTGGTTTCTCAGTGATCTTTGAATGTTCACTTTCTTTGCCTTTTTTATGTTTAGTGCAGGAGTCGTCGTGTCTGGTGTGTTGGAAAATCCACACATTGAATGTTTTTGAATCAGACTAATTCCTGGGTAGGTTTTCTGTTGGTCAGACGAGGAAGAATCTGAGGAACTAACAAAATCACAATGTGAGGGATAATCTCCTTAAACAGGATTAATTTTGACAGTTTGGTCGATATTTGTATAATACTTCTATCATTGAAATAGGAAATGCTCGTTTAACCCTTGTGTCGTCCTGCTGGTCAAAATTAACCCATTTTAAAGTTTGAAAATGTGGAAAAAATATTTTCACAGTGAAATTTCTGATGTCCACATTTATTGTAAATATTTTCAAAAAATGAGTAAAAATAAAAGCTTCTGATGTCCACATTTTCAACATTTTTGGGAAGTCTTTGAACATTTTTGGTGGGGAAAAAAAGAAATGTTAAAAATGTTTAAGAACATTCACAAAAAAATAAATTTTTATGTGAACGTTCTTAAAGAAAATAGAAGTTTTACTGATATATATGGAATCACTTTAGATATTTTTAGGATTTTTTGGGGAAGATTTTTACTCATTTTTTGAAAATATTTACAAGAATTTTCCTGTCAAATTTGGGGGATTTTTAAAAATAAAACTTTTAAGGGAAACTTAAGGGATTATTGGAATTTTCTTCCTGAAGGTTTTGCAAATTTTTTGGCTTTTTTTCAGACAAGGAAACAATATTTTTTGGTGCCTGTAAATGAAGACAACAGGAGGGTTAAGAGTTAGAATTAGCCTGGTGTCAATGACAACAACTTTGCATTTTTACTTTGTATTCTTTGTTATTTCTATTTTGCTACTAACTTCTGTGTAATTGTGCATATTCCACTAACCTGTTTATTGTACTCTGGCAAAATAAATTCCTCCAGCATGAATAAAGTGGATCTCATCTTGAAATTAAAAAGATTGTATTCAACATTAAAAGAGTAACTTTGTGCAAAAATTCAATGTAAAATGCATCTTAACCCTCCTGTTGTCTTCATTTACTGGCACCAAAAAAATACAGTTTTCTTGTCTGAAAAAAAATCCAAAAATTCAGCAAAAAAATTCCCCAAATGTCTGAAAGTTTACAAAACCTTCAGGAAGAAAATTCCTATAATTTCCTTAAAAGTTTCCCTTAAAAGTTTTACTTTAAAAATCCCCCAAATTTGCAAGAATATTCTAGCAAATATTTTCAAAAAATGAGTAAAAATCTTCCAAAAAATCCTACAAATATCTAAAGTGATTACGTATATATCAGTAAAACTTCTATTTTCTTTAAAAACATTCACCAAAAAAACCCCTAAATTTAAAAAAAAGAAATCAACCATGATTTTTTTGTGAATGTTCTTAAACTTTAACATTTTTTTTCCACCAAAAAATGTTCATAAATTTCCCAAAAATGTTGAAAATGTGGACATCAGAAGTTTCACTGTGAAAAGATTTTTTTCCCACATTTTCAAACTGATAGGGTTAACCCTATCAATAGAGAAATTGCCGTGTTTGTGGAAAAACCAAAAGAGTTCTTTACTGCTTATCATTGAGTTTTCTAAGCATGACGAGGATCCTTCTGATGAAACTCAACCCAACATGCTGATGACTCAGGGAATAGGACGCCAGCTGGCAGAGGTTCCCCACATCCTCAACACACCAACAGTAATGATGGACTAAATGCAAATATTATCTTGTGCAGACACGAGAGATCAAACCCGTCCTGATAAAAAAACATGTCAACACAAGATACCGTGTGATAAGATTGTGATTTGTTGACACCAGAAGAAAAACTGTGTTGTGCTGATGATATCCAGGCCCTCGGGACGTTTGGCAAATCAGGGAAATCATCTCGCTAACTTAGAGAAATACTCTGAGGATGGAAGCACATAAAAAAAATAAAATAAAGGATGTTCACTTTACCACAGGAATCTCAACAAATACCTGCCATTTACTGGAATTAGTGTGAATATGCTTCATTGCCCGAGGATTGTTTTTATTTTTAATAATCTTGGAGATCTTTTATCCAGTGATATCAGCTGTGTTTCTGTAATTTAATGCACAATTTGAAGATGAAAGTTAATGGAAATAGACAGAAAAACTCCCAAAAGTTTCACCAAAATGTTTTTAGGGTTGCTAAGGTGGTTTCTGACTTTGGAAAAGGAGTTAATGCATTTAATAGGAAAATTATTCTGACTTAGCTGGTATCTGACATTTTCCATGTTTTCTGGAGAAAACAACAGAAAAATCTGAGTTAAATATTTGCTGACAGGAAGTTATAATTATGACAGGCCCAATTGAAAAGAATTACTGAAGATCTCTTGAAACAAGGGTTTTGTTTTGTTTGTTTTCTCTTCTTGAAGGTTTTTTGGCTCTAGTCTTGTTTCTATGGTTAGGCTTCACCACTTAAACTTCTTTCACTGCTTAATGGAGCTGGTACCACCACCTTGTTGCTCCAAAACATTTAATCCTTTGAGTCCTGGGCTGTTTTCAGGGCAGCTTCACTACCTTTACTTACTTATCTTGGTCACTATAAGGGATAGCTACACACCAATCAGCCACAGCACCATGACCACTGACAGAGTGAATAACATCGATCATGTTGGTTTTATGAGGTGTTCTGCTGGAGAACCTTGGATTCTGGCATCCATGTTCATGAGACTTAGACACCAAAATGAACATTGTCCCAGAACAAGAACACTCCTTCATATAAATGGAAATCCTAAACGTCGCTGGTCTAACCCCACAGGAGAGTACACCCCACCACATCACAAGAACATCAATCAGGAACATCCTGAGGAACATGACAATCACTCAAGATGTTGATTTGACCTCCAAACTTCCTGGACCCCATTCTGATCAAACATCAACAGGATGCAGTGGAACAAGTCTGATTCCCAGAGAACCCAAAAGATCCACTGCCAACATCCTGGTCCAGACCTCATAGGACACCCCGAGAGGTCCTCTGGTCCAGACCCCATTAGACACTCCTAGAGGTCCTCTGGTCTGGACCCCATAGGACACCCTGAGAGGTCCTCTGGTCCGGATCCAATGGTTCAGAGCCTTTTTCACCACATAATGGGGACCAACACAATATTTTTCAGATGGTCATAATGTTATACCTGATCGGAACATTCTTTTAAATCCAGGTACTTTTGAGCTGAAGATAAATTTGTAGTTCAGTTTCATGGTTGTATTACGAGTCAGCAGTTCTGTTTCTGTGCTGAGTTGTGTGTAAATTGGTTATAGATCGATATGTGTTTGTAAGTTTTGAAATGTATTACATTAATAGGCTTGTTACCATGGTGTGAATTCTAAACTACAGCTGAGTGTGTGTGAGTGTATTCGTACAGGACCAGTGTGTTGGTGTTGGGTGTTTGTATTCAGCAGTGTGTTTGTTTTTATTCGCTGACTCAGCTGTTTGAGTGATCCAGAGATCAAAGTGTGGAGAGTTAGCCGAACACCGCAGTGAAGTTAGCGCAGCTGCTGAATAAACATGAGGTGGGACGTTTATGCAACATACAGGAACCTCTTCAAGAACAGCAGTTAATGTATAAAACCACCATTCGCCTGCTGAATCCTACTGCGCCAGCAGAGGGATGATCAACACCAGGCGGTCGTACAGTTTTACACCATATTCACAGCAGCTGCATGCTTACATTTCAAATAAAAGGTCAAATAGAGCCAGAGCAGGAATATGCTGCAGACACACAATCATGATGTGAGTTTCATTTAGTGGGACTCATCCTGAATGTTTGTGTATAAAGGAGGCTAATCCTGCATTTATGAAATTTATGAAACACAATCTCCTCGCTGTCTGAAACACACTGGATTGGCCGACCTACTCCAGCTGAAAGTAAAGCACCCACTCCCACAGAAATATTAAAGGTCTCATACAGTGAAAATCCAACTGTATTGTGTTTTATTTGTCTTCAATTCTTGTCATAATTCCCTCAAACCCCCCAACAATCAAACAGCCCCTCAGGTTTACAAGTCTGGTAACGTTTAGTTTAACTGGTAGGTACAAACTGAGGAAGGAAGGAAGGAAGTAATTCCCATAATCCTCCCCTCATTGCTTCCAAGGAAACCATCAGAATGAGCAGCGGCCTCTGAGTTTGATTTCTACAGCTGCTTCTGCTGACTCTATAATGTCTCAGCTACAAGCAAAGTCCACCAAAAGTTCTGCTGCTGGCTGCAAGAGTGAACACGAGTCTTCATGCATCCCAGTATCTGAGGAACTAAAGATCCAGTGGATTACTTGTACTATTGAAGGCAATGTCACCAAAACAACACAGAGACCTTTAACCCTTTAAAGGGAACTCATTGAAATAGTCTGAAATTCAAAACTTCAGCCCTAGAGTGTTTTTGGAGGACAGAAGACTTTTTAACTTTTGTGACATTTTTCAAATTTTCAAATTTTCATGTTGAAATTCCAGGTCAGTGAAGTTACCATGCATGGTTCCTGTTCGTTAGTGGTAAAAAAAAAAAGTTTCCTTCCTGAAGAGGGTAGGGACAGCAGTAGCTAATCTACATTTAATGCTACAGACACTGAAATAGTCGTTTTATATCCCGACTAAAACCGGGATTTACTCAGTCATAGTGAAATAAACCATCTTAGCAATACTTTGAGCTGAAAAATTAAAGACATTCTGGAGACGTGAGTCATTAACGGGCAGGAAAGGTTCACAACATGGGGCATTTTATTCACATGCAGTCATATAATCTGTCCTGAGTGGGACCTAAACTGAGTCTACATTGTGCAATGTTTTGGGTGGCTGTGCAGAGCAGGACATCAGCAGTTGTCTTTATATACTTTCTATTTTCTTCCACCTTTTTTGGTATTGTTTTATCCATTTATTGAAGTAAAGATGTATTATTTTCATACCCCCGTCTATACTCTGTCCATGCCACCATAGCATTCAGATGGTGTTCTGCTTTGGCATGCATCTGGAACCCTCCATTCTTGTACATGACTTTTTTCCAGTTAGAAAATCCCACACTTGAGTAAAATGTGGTCTCAGGAGCAGAAGGGAGTGAGAAATGCCTGCATGCAAAACAATGTGCAGTGTCCTAGCATTGAGAATACTCAAGCCACGTGTAGTCTTTGTACCAGCCGCTGTTAAAGGCTCTCCATTTACTCTGTCCTTGTGTGAGAGGGAAAGTTGTCAAGACTGGCTGCGTAGGGCCTGCAGCTCTTGTCTGAGAAATATCTGTTAATATTTAAAAGTTTCAAAATTAGTCTGTAGAATAAATTTTCACAGACAATGTTAAAATAGTGTAGGACTAGGTCATTGTTGAGCAATGATCATTTTGAAACAGCATACTGATGTCTTCAAGCTTCAAACGTTGTTAAATGGTGCATTAATTACATTTTGTGTTGGGGACCTTTAGGTATAGCAAATATAGGCCCAGTATTTGGTACGTGTCTGCTGCTGCCATCCCATTCTGAACAGTCATCAGGGTCAGAAGTATCCGGCTCTTCCACTGGTGCATCTAAAGGTATGGATGGAAACAGAGTTAATACCTCTTCAACCAATGTTATATTTATTTAAAAAAATATAATTTTATAATGTGGCATAAATGTGGTAGACATTTAACAAGACAATTAAAAACTGCACAGAATTCAAAGCCATCAGTTTAATCATTTAGAGTTGGTAATTTAGTCATTTAATTCACCCAACTATGACAGAACAACAAATAAATAACAGTGTATGGTATAAATACAAGTGCATGGCTTTTCTCATGTCTGTATTTTCACCTGGAGCTTGATGGTTGCTGCTCTGGTCCTGGATGTTTGGCTCAACAACACATGATGGTCCCTGGCTGCATTCAGACTGATCCTGGTCCTCTCTGGAGCTGTCAGTCTGTCCTGCTCTGTCCTGCTCTGTCCTACTGACTTCTATTCATGAAAAAGTGCTCTGTGTCTCCTCCCTGTATCATTGTCTGTCAAACATATCAGGAAAAATATATTATTTACTTAATTCTGCTCAACTTCAGTTTAAGTAGTTGAAAAGTAACTGAAATGTTCAGTAAATTAATTTGGAACAAAAACGTGGATAACCCAACTGTCCATCTGGTTTAGCTAAAGATAACACAGTTCACTATTAGCTGTGATAGTTAGCATTAATTAGCACATTTTCACTTCTCAGGTCTTCACGCTTTGGACATGAATTTAGGAGGCAAGTAGATTTAACAGTAGTTTGCACAGGTGTTAACCAAACTTCATGCAATTCAATCCCCGTTTAACAGCTGTAGAACCATCAGAGCCAGCGGCAGATTTCAGAAAGTCTTGCCGGCTGCTCTCGGCAGCTACAGTGAGCGCTGAACGTCTGGTTATAGCTGTCTAACCTGGACACACATCTCCTGAACATCCATCCAGCCATCCATCATCTATACATCACTTAATCCTCATTAGGGTCATGGGGGCTGGAGTCTATCCCAGCTGACTCGGGTGAAGGCAGGGGACACCTGGACAGGTAACAGTCTGTTGCAGGGCTACAGATACAAACGATCACACTCGCATTCACACCTACAGGCAATTTAGAATCATCAATTAACCTCAGCATATTTTTGGACTGTGGGAGGAAACCGGAGTACCTGGAGAAGACCCACACGTGTGTAACACACCTCAAAGTTACCATCTTGAAAGTTATAAAAATATTTCATATGTTTTGCACATGTTTAAAAGTTCATTTGAATCAGTATGATTTGTTAAGTATTAAATATGTTAAGCATTTCATGTAGATAATAGCATTTAGTAAGTCATCAAGATGATATGAGCTTCCTATTTCACTGTGTAATCAGACATAAAATTCCAGGTGAAGTCATTTATTTCTTTTCATTATGAGCTGTTGTTATTTTCAACATTTTGCAGCAGTGACAAACGCTTGGTGGCAGCAGGACTGTGTTGCTGTAGAGGGAGATAGACGCAGCGTTAGCTCTCTGTGAGACCAGGAAACTGGATCCAGACCTGGGGATTTTCCAGCGTAGTGTCTGAAACTTTTATTTGTTGTAATAGGTAAGCTCATATATATATAATTTTTCTGTCATTTATAATTCGTTCAAAATTGAAATGCTACTGTTTAGCCACAGTGAATATTCATAATTTTGCTGCACTGTTTATCTCAGACAGTGTGTGTGTTTCAGTACATGAAATGTATGTGGACTGTTGTTACATATAGCTTGTTTAGACGTTTTAAAAGTTGTGTGGCCAGGGTTTAATGGTTTAGCTGTGTGTAAGTAAAATTTTAGCCTACATGTGTACATGTAGCACATTTAGCCTAGCCTGTCTGGCAGCTGTACTGCGCTGTACACGTTTCTTTTCCACGCTGGCTGTAGAGGGAGATAGACGTAGCGTTAGCTCTCTGTGAGGCAAGGAAACGGGATGCAGACCTGGGGATTTTCCAGCGTAGTGTCTGAAACTTTAATTTGTTGTAATAGCCCGGACTGTGTGAGGTGAATCGGTTTTGCGGAGGGAGTTGTGACTGCCGCTCTGCGGCGATTTCTACCGCCAGGAGTGACCATGGCCGGGGACTATTGCTGTGGCCGGGGACTGTCGTCGTGGCTTCTGTTACCTCTGAAAGTTTCCTCTTCTGCTTTTCCCGCTGGTTGGCGCAAAATGCATTCTGGGTTATATGGCTCCCCGAGTCCACACTCGCATAGATACCATAGATATGAATGAGTAGATAGGACACTCCCATAGATATGAATCAGTAGATAGGACACTCCCATGGATATGAATCAGTAGATAGGACACGCCCATAGATATGAATCAGTAGATAGGACACTCCCATAGATATGAATCAGTAGATAGGACACTCCCATAGATATGAATCAGTAGATAGGACACGCCCATAGATATGAATCAGTAGATAGGACACTCCCATAGATATGAATCAGTAGATAGGACACGCCCCTTTGAGCTGCGTGCTACTGCGAGGCTAAGCTAGAGGGGCAAAGTTTCAGTGCATTCCGTTGATGTAGATGGCGTGAAAACGGAAACAACAAGTATGCCGGCACCGTAGTGTTTTTCAAAGACTCCTTTACGTTATTTCATCAAATGGCACGTTTTTACAACATGTTGAAAAATCGCATTTTTTTTTCGACATAGGATATTATGGCATTTTTTTGCGCCAAAATTCATGATGATTTTTTTTTTTTTCAAAGAAAACCTTTCTGGAGTGTTTTTCATGGCCTCCTTTACATTATTTCATCATATGGCACGTTTTTACATGTTTGAAAAATCGCATTTTTTTTTCGACATAGTATACTATGGCATTTTTTTTGCGCCAAAATTCATGATTTTTTTTTTCAAAGAAAACCTTACTATAGTGTTTTTCACGGCCTCCTTTACATTATTTCATCATATGGCACGTTTTTACAATATGTTGAAAAATCGCATTTTTTTCGACATAGTATACTATAGCGTTTTTTTGCGGCAAAATTCATGATGATTTTTTTTTCAAAGAAAACCTTTCGGAGTGTTTTTCACGGCCTCCTTTACATTATTTCATCATATGGCACGTTTTTACAACATGTTGAAATATCGCTTTTTTTTTTCGACATAGTATACTATGGCTTTTTTTGCTCCAAAATTCATGATTTTTTTTTCAAAGACAACCTTTCGGAGTGTTTTTCACGGCCTCCTTTACATTATTTCATCATATGGCACGATTTTACATGTTGAAATATCGCATTTTTTTTCGACATAGTATGCGATGGAGATTGAAGATTGGAGATGGATTTGGAGATCTCCAAAGTTCTACCGGGCCAGCTCAGCTTCCCCTCAGAAGAAGTGCAACCACCTGCCAGATGAAGGAGCCTTTTGAGAGGCAGCTGGCATCGTGATTGGACTGTACTTTGGTCTTTTCCAATCCAGCTTCAGCTCCAGTGACGGCAGGCGGGACGAGTCAACAGAGGCCTGGTGGACAAAGGCATGCAGCTGAGTATAATCCAGAAAACAACAGCGGAAGAAATAAACATAGTGTATACATCATATACTGTATAAAAGACACATCCACTGTAGAATTGTAGTAATTGTGGGCTGACTGATTTACGGATTATCAGCATTTTATTTTTTACTGATTTACAGTAATAAATACATTTAGAAATGGTGCTACTTTGGCTCTGAACCTTTATCTACCTGTAGTCGCTCTGTCTTCTGGAGTGATTTGATTGGTTATACGTCACTAATAAAACTCCTTTCACTTAACATCTGTAAACAAAACAAAAACATATCAACAAAATTTTCTGTTAGAGTTTGTGTTCTTCTAAGTTTAACTCCAAGATTTTAAATACTTTCATTTACTGCAAATGATTATCTACTCCAAATGTCTCACTAATAATCATTATCAGCCTTAAAAACCCACAAAACACCCCTCTATACTGGACCACACTTAGTACAGTCCGGTTCCCCCTTCTATCAATCTGCTTGGAATCGTCCACTTCCTGTTTGTCAAAGTGGACTTCTACCTGGACAGGTTTTGTTGGAGCTCATGCAACAAACATTTTGGGTAAGTGCACTTTAATATGGATGGATGACACTGAATTAGAGTCTGTTTTAATGAGACTGAGTTAAGATGTGTAGCTCTGTCATTAAATAGTAAATTATTTCTCAGAATTCACAGAGAAAAGTCTGAAATGTTTGCTAGGTTAGCGTCCCACATGTTCTTTGGCTCAGCTAAAGCTAACTCTCTCCAACTTCTGGATCTCTTGAGTTGCTTGTTGTTAAAATATCTTGCTAGAGGTGCTGAAGCTCAGAAAGTCTGAGATGTTTGTTCAAAATAAGCTCATTCTCAAGTCTGATCTGAACTGTCCTCTTTTGTTTGAACTTTCCCTAAACTTAGGA